>NC_135963.1:13793356-14093356 GCF_053455715.1 Rhinoraja longicauda | reverse complement strand
GGGTTCTGAATTTTCTCGGTACCTATCCCGCTTCACAATTTTTGCAGAGGTGCATATCAACAGAACATCATTGGAGCAGGATCCATTCCATGAAATACATAATTTAGTTTCGAGACACAGCATGGAAATAGGCCTTTCGACGCACGGAGTCCACACCAACCATCGATCACGCATTCACACTAGTTTTATGTTATCCCTTTTTCACACCACAGGCAGCCCAGTGGTGCAGTGGTAGATTTGCTACCTTACAGCACCAGAGACCCAGGTTCGATCCTGACTACGGGTGCTATCTGTACGGGGCTTGTACGTTCTCCCCGTGACCTGCATGGGTTTTCTCTAAGATCTCCACTTTCCTCCCACACTCCCGACGCACAGGTTTGTAGGTTAATTGGCTTGGTAAAATTGTAAATTGTCCCTAGCATGTGCAGGATAGTGTTAGTGTGCGGGGATCGCTGCTCGACGCGGACTCGGTAGGCTGAAGATCCTGTTTTCCATGCTATATCTCTAAACTAAACTAAACTACACCACTAGGGGCCATTTACAGAGGCCAATTAACCTACAAACACGCACGTATTTGGGATGTGGGAACAAACTGGAGCACCCGGAGGATAACGGCATGATCACAGGGAGGAAGGACAAACTCCGCACAGATGGCACCTGAGGTCAGGATCGAACCTGGGGCTCTGGCACTGTGAGGCAGTGGTTTTAACAGCCACACCACTGTGCTGGCTAATGTCACTCCCATCATTGCTCAATGGGCAGAATGCTGGAAAAATACCTTTGAAAGCATCCGGAAAGCTTTGTAAAATGCTGATCCTTGTTTTATAATCACCAGTTTTCTAACATTTTGCTTTCTGGACCAAACAACAAGAAAATGAATGCCTGTCTAAATAACATGGCCAGGGACTGATTTAAATGTCACAGCTGAGAAAGTGGCAGATGCTACAGAGGCCATTTTAGAAAATTAACGGATTATCATTTATCTCTGCCAATTTGACTGGTTAATTTACTACTTCTTATTAAGCTTAATCATTTGGAAAGGCATTCTGGCGAATACAAACAAGCTATTTCACTGTTACAGAGCAGATCACGGCCAAGAATTGAACCATTTAAATTTAAAATGCACATTAAGCTTTTACGCAAGGACTTTTTAGACTTTCACTGTGGACTTTAGAGACACAGCGCGGAAACAGGCCCTTCAGCCCATCGAGTCTGTGCTGACCAGCGATCACCGCCTACACTAGCACCAGCACTTTTTGTGTGGGTTTCAGGAATTCGGGGGATGATTTTTAACGTACACTACTCAGTGGGGGAGAAAGCTGAAAACACGATGGGGTCAGGACAAAGCCTGGAATCTTGAGCGAGACACAAAGTGCTGGAGGAACTCAAGTGGTCAGGCAGCATCTGTGGAGGGAATGGACAGGTGAAGTTCAAGTTGGTGCACTTCTTCAGACTGTTTCAAATCTGCCAGTGATTTGGCTGATGTCAGTCCGTTCCACCCCCGGATGCTGCGTGACTCGTTTAGTTCCTCCAGCCGCAGATGCCACACGATTAACAAACGCATCAGAAAGGCTGGCTCCGTCCTGGGGGCAGAGTTGGATTCATGGGATGTGGTCTTGGAGAGGAAGACGCTCCTCAAACTACGGAGCATCCTGGACAATACAGCTCACCCCCTCCATGACACACTGGTCAACCTGAGGAGCACCTTCAGCAACAGACTGGTTCCACCAAGATTCAGGACAGAACACAGCAGGAGATCCTTCTTCCCTGTGGCTATCAAACTGTACAACTCCTTCCCCTTCTGTCATGGGGTAGACTGAGACAGACTCCCCCCCCCCTCCCCCCCACCCTCCTCCCCAATCTTTGCACACCCCCAATCCTTTCCACTTGTCACTTCAACTTCATGTTTCACGTATCTTGTGTTTTATGACTGTTGGCAGGTCGATTTCCTTCCTGGGATAAATAAAGTTCTCTCATATCGTATCATATTGTATTGAATTTATAGGATCTTTGTGGGAGCTTAATGCTTGCAACTTGACTGCTATGTTTCCTACATTAAAATGGAGACAATGCTTCCCCCTTTTTCACACACATTCCTCCCACTAGATTCCGTAGAAACATAGAAACATAGAAAAATAGGTGCAGGAGTAGGCCATTCGGCCCTTCGAGCCTGCACCGCTATTCAATATGATCATGGCAGATCATCTAAAATCAGTACCCCGTTCCTGCTTTTTCCCCATATCCCTTGATTCCTTGAACCCTAAGAGCTAAATCTAACTCCCTCTTGAAAACATCCAGTGAATTGGCCTCCACTGCCTTCTGTGGCAGAGAATTCCACAGATTCAAAGTCTCAGTCCTAAATTGCCTACCCCTTATTCTTAAACTGTGACCCCCGGCAGTGGATTCCCCCAACATGGGGAACATTCTAGCCTTTCCAATCCTTTAAGAATTTTATATGTTTCTATGAGTTCTCATCTCATCCTAAATTCCAGTGAATACAAGCCCAGTCGACCCATTCCCTTCTTCCTCATCCCTCCCCTAACTCTGTTGATTCCATCTGTCACCACCCCTCCTCGTTCAATTTCATTCTTCTTTTTCCTTTCCAGTATTTGTAGTCTTTTGCTCACCACCATTTATCACCGCCGAGCCTCTTTTGCTATCGCCACCCTTCCATTCCCCACCAGGCTATTGTCTGCCATCATCTCCTCCTCACCTGTATCCACCTGTTGCTTGCGAATTTGTTCCTCCACCTCTCCCTCAGCCCGCACCTCTTGAAACTGGCTACTTCTTCTCGACTCTTTCAGTCAAGAAGATGAAGGGTCTCGACCCAAAACGTCGACTATCCATCTTCCTCCACCGATGCTGCCTGACCCACAGTTCCTTCATAATCCAGAAATGATGTCCTTCTTGCTCACACAGACCAACATGACGATCTACTCTAGTCCCGCCTGCCTACGTTTGGCCCATGTCCTTCTAAACCTTTCCTATCTATGTACCTGTCCAAATGTCCTTTAAATGTTGCGATAGTACCTGCCTCAACTACCTCCTCCAGCACATCGTTCCATATACCTAACACCCTTTGTGTATAAAAGTTGCCCCTCAGGTTCCTATTAAATCTTTGCCCCCTCACTCTAGACCTATGTCCTCTTGCTCTTGATTCACCTTGATTGTTTACAGATTATATCTTCTGCAGTATCAAGTGGATCCTGTCAAGAGTATGTGATTGTCCGTAAAGCACTTTGAGACATTTGGAGGTTGTGACCTCATGTAAGATGTTTTAGAAATACAAGTCTTCCTTTGTATTTTTAAAGCGTGGAACTATAAATCTCACCAATGCACAAAGCATTGTTTTGGTGACATTTGTGTGCAACTTTTATGCAGATATGCAGTAGTGGGTTGTAAAGCTCCTCCACGTCTGAGTATTTGATCAATTTAATGAATTCAACATTTCCGCAATGATAATAGATAAACTGAAGATATATTTTGAATAGTAATACAGCAAACAACCAGATTCTCACAGGAGGCATGAAGTTAAACAGAACAAAGTAGGATTTGTCATTAAAAGCAAATTTCTGTTAATTTTGGAGCAACAGGGTAGAACTTGGCTCTTGGTTATTTGTGCTGAATGCACGTTATTGCAACAGCTGCACATTCTACTTTAGTCCCAAAGGGCAGACCAGAATTTCAGAAGCAAAAGTACTTTGCAGCCACGTCTGTACCTGTATATATGTGAGGCTGGTGAGGATGAATCTCTATTCCATTTCACTCTCATAGGCAGATCATTTATAAGTTTAGTTTAGGTTAGTTTAGAGATACAGCACAGATACAGGCCCTTCGGCCCACCGAGTCCGCACTGACTAGCGATCCTTGCACATTAACGCTATTCTACACATACACTAGTCGATTTACACTTATACCAAGCCAATTAACCTACAACCTGTACATCTTTGGAGTGTGGGAGGAAATCGAAGATCTCAGAGAAAACTCATGTGGTCACGGGGAGAACGTACAAACTCCGTACAGACAGCACCCATAATCAGGATCGAACTCAGGTCTCTGGCGCTGCAAGCGCTGTAAGATAATAGCACAAAGGCAATAGAGTACTATGTTTACATACTCTGTTGTGCTGCTGCAAGTAAGAATTTCATTGTCCTGTTTGGGAGATATGACAGTAAAAAACTCTCTTAAGAAACCTCCATCATTCCACTCTCTAAGAAAAATAAAATGACATGTCTCACTGGCTAACACTCGGATGGTCTAACATTGGCAATGAAGGAAGGACTTTGAAAGATTGATAATAGCCCACATCTGTGCCAGTATTCTGGACAATCTAACCTCTTTGCAATTGCATACAGGAAAAAAAGGCCTCCAGGGAACACCGTCTCTCTTGCACTACCTTCAGCTGTGGATTACCTTGACAATAAGAACACCTACACCGGGAAGCTACTCATTGAATAAAGCTCAGTCCTCAACACCTTAATGCTGAATGAGCTCCTTTCCAAACATCTGGACAATGGCCAAGGAACCTCCATCTGCAACTGGCTTCTGGATAACTTGACCGGTAAACCTCAGTCAGTTAGAATTGGTCACGACATTTCCTCCATCCTGACCCTCACTGCAGCACCTCAGGGTTGTGTGCTCAGTCACTTTCTCTGCTTCCTGTATGCCCATGACTGTGTCACTACAACATCAATTCAGTCGAAGTTCATTGATGATCCCACTGGCTTTGGAGTGTGGGAGGAAACCGGAGCACCCAGAGAAAACATGTATAATTCTATGACCAGTTACATAACAATAATTCTACATCGCTTCTGCATTTAATGGGATCAGATTTTCGTCCAGATTAAAGTTACTTTATATATAAGTATGTTGTTCCAAGAGAATGAGGAAAATAATAGAAAACAAATTCTCTTAATAATGGTTTAATTGACATTTTACAAAGGCATTTAGAGGTAATCACAAGGAATTGCAGATACAAGACACCACCTATCCATGTTCTCCAGAGATGCTGCCTGACCTACTGAATTACTCATAGTGTAAGAAAATAACTGCAGATGCTGGTACAAATCGAAGGTATTTATTCACAAACTGCTGGAGTAACTCAGCAGGTCAGGCAGCATCTCAGGAGAGAAGGAATGGGTGACGTTTCGGGTCGAGACCCTTCTTCAGAGATGCTGCCTGACCTGCTGAGTTACTCCAGCATTTTGTGAATAAATACTGAATTACTCAAGTATTTTGTAACTTTCATTGGCAAACCCAACATCTGCAGTTCCTTGTTACTACTGGAAATTGTGGCTACTGCTTGTTACTTTACATTGGTGTGGATTAAACATGTTAATGCTCTGACTGTGGGCTGCCATGATTCCTGTGGGGACAGTTAGTCAGGCTGATATGGGCCTTGTTTTACTGCATGCAACTGGTTTCCAAAACAAGACAGACTTGTGAAGATGGCCTCAAACCCCGAATGAATAAGCTTGGGCGCCATCCAATTTCGCAGCCAGAATCTTTGAACTCCATTAACTAAAGGGTCATTTTTTAAATCAATCTAATTATCTTTGCTTCCTCGTATCCTTTCATTAACTTCAAAATCTGAGGATGTCGATAAATCTTATTGGGAGCAGAACTGGGCCCGAGGTCTAAACACCAGCCTAGGGGGAAAGTGATTTAGCTGCATTTTATCATGTGCCGAGGAAATGCTGCATTGTTGGAAATTTCAGTCTTTCATAATAATAATAATAATAATAATATATTTATTTTATATAGCGCCTTAACACATGCACAAAGCGCTTTACAAATACAATTAACATAGAAACAAACAGACAAACAGACAAACTATCCTGACGGAAAAGCGGCGAATAATCAACGCCAGCGTCCTCTCACGTCAGGGTCCGGCAGTAGACATTAAAGAACACAAGACACACAGATACAATTTTTTACACAAAACAGCCATCACAGTGATTGCTCTAGGCATACCCTCACTGTGATGGAAGGCAAAGTCTTATCTCCTCCTCGTTCTTCTCCCGTGGCGCCACGAGGTGATCGAGGCTCCCAACCCCTTGAAGCCCCCACCGGGCGATGGAAAGTCCCAGGGTCGAGCCGAGCAGGCCGATGAAAGTCCTGAGCCCCCACCGGGCGATGGAAAATGCCGCGGCCGAACCACGCAGGGCGATGAGAGTCCTGAGCCCCCACCGGGCGATGTAAAGTGCTGCGGCCGGGCCACGCAGGGCGATGAGAGTCCTGAGCCCCCACCGGGCGATGTAAAGTGCTGCGGCCGAGCCACGCAGGGTGATGAAGGGCCTGCGGGCGGGTTGATCGTGCCTCGTGCTTCGGGGCGGTTGAAGCTGCTACGGCTGGAGCTCCCAAAAGCCGGTCGCCAGCCAGGGACCTGCGAACTCCCGATGTTGCGGTCTGTAGGGCCCACGGCCGAAGCCTCCGAGATGGTAAGTCCAGGCCCTGCGACCGGAGTCTTCGAGGTCGATCCCAGCTGGAGGCCGCCGACTCCACGATGTTAGGCCGTTGCGCGAACGGAGATACGACACGGTAAAGGTCGCATCTCCGTTGAGGAGGAGATTTAAAAAAAGGTTTCCCCCAACCCCCCCACCACCCCCCTACATACACAGAATTAAAAATAAAACAAAACGTACATTTAACATCAACAATGACAAAAAAACACAACAAAAAAAATGGAGACTGCCGGTGAGCCGCAGCTGCAGAACACAGCCACGCCCCATAATAGATGGTTATGTGGAAATTAACATTCCAGGAAGTGTCAGGATAGTATCTGGGTGAATGGGAGGCGATCGGGGTGGGGAAAGGAGAGTAGGAATGGTCAGGTACTTTGACTGGAGCGTTTTGATCCCACTTCTTTCTGTACGCAACCATTTCTGGGTAACAGAGGAACCTGAGGACCTGGGTTGAAGGTGACAGGGGAAGATTTAATAGGAATCTGAGGGGGTAACTTCTTCTTCCACACGAAGTGTGGTGGGTGTATGGAACAAGCTGCCAAAGGAGGTAGTTGAGGCAGGTGCTATCGCAACGTTTAAGAAAAATCTAGACGGGTACATGGATAGGATAGGTTTAGAGGGATATTGGCCAAACGCAGACAGGTGGGACTAGTGTAGCTGGGGTATGTTGGTTGGCATGGGCAAGTTGGGCTGGAGGGCCTGTTTCCACGATGTGTGACTCTAGCAGTTCTATTGCCCACGCTTCCGGTTGAGAGTTGTGGGGTTTTCTAGTGATTGCTTGTTTTATCCTATCTGGCTATAATAGTAGTCGGTCAGTTGACTTCTGAACAGCATGATGAAGCATGACACAACAGAACTATTTTTAACGGTATATTCTGAGACGGAAGTATAGCTTGATGTCAACAGGAGAACTGACAAAATGTCTGAGTGGTGCAAATTTCGTGAAATGGATTACTCCAGCAACAGCTGAAATGGTATCTTCACATTGCTTAAATATATGCCTTAATATTGGTTCACTGCATTGAAAACAGTCATGACTCCTCAGGCATTTCTGCTTCAAAGTGTGGAGTCTAGGTGTAGGAAATTAATGCTGAGATTATGACAAGAGTGTGAATATTAAAACATTATCCCAGGGCAGTAAGAAACCTGCCTCTGCTTTCTCACCAGTAGTATAAGAAAATAACTGCAGATGCTGGTACAAATCGATTTATTCACAAAATGCTGGAGTAACTCAGCAGGTCAGGCAGCATCTCGGGAGAGAAGGAATGGGTGACGTTTCGGGTCGAGACCCTTCTTCTAATCTGCTTTCTCACCAAGTTGTTTAAATTTAAACAGGCACATGGCCATACAAGCTACTGATCTACAAAATAAACATTATGTTGCATTTAAATGGCCTGAGGACAAACTGCCCAGCAAACCTTAAAGAGGAGTTATCTGCATGGAAATTCTTTTAACCTACCTGGCTATGTCCTTGTGTAGATTAGTCAACAATCAAAATTCCTCAAGGGACGATGACAACACTTTGTACTTGAAAGATTTCTCCCTACAGCATAACTTTGAGTGTTTAAAATAATCAGATGTCCAGGCCGTTCAAGAACTCAGTCACAGCCGGGTTGCGGAATCTCAATAGCATCGGTAAAGGAATTGTGGAATCATGTACAAATGCCTCCCTCTCTTCTCAGCTGGCTCCACACCATTCCTGACTGCATGAATCAGTGCCCAAATCCATCCCACCACTCTGTGCCGGCCACTCAAAGTTGCTTCGCTTTCCCTTGGATCAGACAGCTGCACTGCCCGACATCCACTGGCAGTCAGAGGCAATTAGCTAATTACTTTTCTCTTAAATTAGCTTTGTGCGCTTCAGCATCACGTCAATCGGCTTGTCCTTTCAAGCTTGACACCCGCACCTTTATACGAACAAGCAACAGCTGACAGAATGACAACACAATTACACCATGGTTTTTATTTGTGTACCTCTATCGCTGGTTCCTGCCAGTCACATCTAACCAATACTTCTTGTAGAGTGGTGAGTCTGTGGAATTCTCTGCAACAGAAGGTAGTTGAGGCCAGTTCATTGGCTATATTTAAGAGGGAGTTAGATGTGGCCCTTTTTGCTAAAGGGATCAGGGGGTATGGAGAGAAGGCAGGTACAGGCTACTGAGCTGAATGATCAGCCATGATCATATTGAATGGCGGTGCAGGCTCGAAGGGCCGAATGGCCTACTCCTGCACCTATTTTCTATGTTTCTATGTTTCTATGTTTCTATGTTTCTATGTTTCTATGTAAAACGCGCTCCCTCCAATGTTCTCAAACTTTTTGTTTACAGGAGGCTGGGAAACCCTTATCGTGAAGATTGCGGTCGTCAAAACTAATTTCCCGGCAGTGGGAAATCAAATGACCCCACCCGCAATTTTTTTTTTGAACCATGCACTTGCAAGATGTGGGTGTCACGAGCTGCACTCCACATTCATTGCCAAACCCAAACTCACTCCTGAACTGCCTGGCTTACTCAGCCATTTCAGTGAATTCAATCACATTTCTGCAAGCCTGGTGTTTAAAATCGGAGATTTTATTCCTTTAAAAGCATCGGAGAAGCAGATGAGTTTGCAAAAAAACAAAATCCACTAACTCCATGTTCGCCATTATTGACGATAACATATTTAATCCAGGATTTAATTAATTATTTGAATTTATTATCCCAGTAGCTGGGGTGGAATTTGAACAATAGCCCAGACCTTTGACTCGAGGCCAACAAGTTAATCATTGTGCTGCAATATTTGGAATTGGAATTAAGGGGGTTGGACACGTTATAGGCAGGAAACATGTTCCCAATGTTGGGGGAGTTCAGATCCAGGGGCCACAGTTTAAGAATAAGTGGTAGGCCATTTAGAATGGAGATGAGGAAAAACCTTTTCAGTCAGAAAGTTGTAAATCTGTGGAATTCACTGCCTCAGAAGGCAGTGGAGGCCAATTCTCTGAATCCATTCAAGAGAGAGCTAGATAGAGCTCTTAAGGATAGCGGAGTCAGCGGGTATGGGGAGAAGGCAGGAACGGGGTACTGATTCAGAATGATCAGCCACGATCACATTGAATGGTGGTGCTGGCTCGAAGGGCTGAATGGCCTCCTCCTGCACCTATTGTCTATTGTCTATTGTCTAATACGGGACGGCACGGCACGGTGACGCAGTGGTAGAGTTGCTGCCTTACTGCGCCAGAGACCCTTGTTCGATCCTGACCACCAATGTTGTCTGTATGGTGTTTGTACGTTCTCCCCATGACCGTGTGGGTTTTCTCCGGGTGCTTCGGTTTCCTCCCACACTCCAAAGACGTACAGGTTTGTGTTAATTGGTTTGGTAAAAATTGCAAAATTGTCCCTAGTGTGCAGGATAGTGTTAGTGTACAGTATGATCTCTGGATAGCACAGACTCGATGGGCCGAATGGCCTGTATCCGCATTGCATCTCTAAAGTCTAAAGTAAGAACTTTAGTAATTCCACATATTCAATGCCCACTCGCTTCATATTTGCTACCCTTTCAATTTTTGCACCATTTCTACCTACTGACGGTAAATTAACATTGTACTCAGTCTGAAGAAGGATCCCAACCTAAAACGTCACCGATTTATTCACAAAATGCTGGAGTAACTCAGCAGGTCAGGCAGCATCCCGGGAGAGAAGGAATGGGTGACGTTTCGGGTCGAGACCCTTCTTCAGACTGCTCTAAAACGTCACCTATCTGTATCCTTCAGAGATACTGCCTGATCCGCTGAGTTACTCCAGCACTCTGTGCTCTTCTTTGTAAACCAGCATCTGCAGCTTCTTGTTTCCACACTTCAAGGTAAAGATGATTCCCATTATAACAATTATTTCCCCTTGTCCACTCCCTCTGATTGAGCCCTCATCTCCTCTGCTTTCAGCTTAAAAGTGATGAACTGAGCCAACGTGGTGGACTACTGGTTTCCTCATTCTCCACCAGAGGTCCCAAAAAGCACTCTTCTGTTATGTTAGTTTGGAGATACAGCTTGGGAACAGGCACTTCAGCCCACCGAGTCCACGCCAACCATTAATCACCAGCACACTCACCCATGCCATCCCATTTTCGTATCCTATACACAAGGGGCAATTTACAGAAGCCAATTAACGTACAAACCCACATACCTCGAGTTCTTGACTTGCCCAATGTATTAATTCATTATCATTTCACATGAGAGAACAGCTTTTTCTCCTGGCAATGTAGCTAGTCTGCACAACTCATTCAGCAAGTTACACTGGAAGACGCAAGGACAACCCCGTTGCGGGTGAGATGAGACCTAACGTAGACACAAAAAGATGGAGTAACTCAACGGGTCAAACAGCGTCTCTGGAGAAAAGGAATAGGTGACGTTTCAGGTCGAGACCCTTCTTCAGACTGAGAGTCACGGGAAAGTGAGAAATAGACGGTGATGAAGAGAGATATAGATCAAATGAATTAATCACCAGCACACTCACCCATGCCATGCCATTTAAAATAATAATTTTAGCTAAACAGTTATAAAATTCCTCTTAAATATAAGATTCCTATAAAATCCTTCCCCTCTCACCTTCAACTTATCTCCTCTTGATTCCCGTACTCTTTGTAAAACATTGTGCATTCACCCTATCTATTCCCTCGTGATTTATACACCTCCATAAGATCACTTCTCAGCCCCCTTGCGCTTTAAGGAATAAAGTCCTAGCCTACCCAACCTTTCCCTGTAACTCAGGCAAAGGAAGGGCTGTTTGGCCACGCAGCCAGAAAGGAAGGACCTCAGACTGGAGAGGGAAACCGCCATGCCGGCCTCTGGTCATCCCCTGACGACTGGAGAACTGGAGAAGAGGATGGAGGGAGCAGAAGATGGTGGACCGAAACTTACTTTCTGCGCCCTGAAGGTCGGCTACGGGAGGCAACCCCCCCTCTTCCGGGGCACAAATGGGCCAGGTGAGGAGAGGGACGACGGTTCACTGGACGATCCAGACAAATGCAATGGCCGATGGGCCTAGAGCTGCCTGGAGCTCGTTGAATCGGGTACCTCTCCAGAAAGCCGAGCTCGTGGACTTTTAAAATGGCGCCAAAACCTGACGCCTCTTGCATGCAGCCTCAGTGGACTAATTCTATGCATTTTTTTTACGATTCGGGGATTGTGCGTAGCTATGGTAATATTTACTGAGCTGTATGCAAAAAAATAGAATTTTATCTGTATGTCTGTCCACGTGATAACAAAGAACCATTGCGCCCTCCAGTTCTGGCACCTTCCTCATAAATCTTCTCTGCACTCTTTTCAGCTTAACAACATCCTTCCCAAATTATCTGTCTGAATAGACAATAGACAATAGGTGCAGGAGTAGGCCATTTGCCCTTCGAGCCAGCATCGCCATTCACCGTGATCATGGCTGAAGAAGGGTTCCAACTTGAAACGTCACCTGCTCCTTTTCTCCAGAGATGTGAGTGGCACCGAGTTACTCCAGCATTTTGTGTCTATCTTTGGTATAAACCAGCATCTGCAGTTACCTCCTAAACATACTTCTTCAAGCACGCTGACGAAAACTGAACAGAATTTCATGAAGTTGATTCATTCATTGCCTGGCACTTCTATCAACCCGTTAAAATTAACTTATTCTTATCAAGGAAAATAATGAATCAAAGTTATCTCACATCTCTCTAGAGGGTGTGAGCTACAGGGAGAGGTTGAGTAGGCTGGGTCTCTATTCCTTGAAGCGCAGGAGGATGAAGGGTGATCTTATAGAGGTATATAAAATCATGAGAGGAATAGATCGGGTAGATGCACAGAGTCTCTTGCCCACAGTGAGGGAATCAAGGACCAGAGGACATGTTCAAGGTGAAGGGGAAAAGATTTAATAGGAATCTGAGGGGTAACCTTTTCACACAATGGGTGGTGGGTGTATGGAACAAGCTGCCAGAGGAGGTGGTTGAGGCTGGGACTATATCCCAATGTTTAACAAACAGTTAGATAGGTACATGGATAGGACAGGTTTGGAGGGATATGGACCAAGTGCAGGCAGGTGGGACTGGTGTAGCTGGGACATGTTGGCCGGTGTGGGCAAGTTGGGCCGAAGGGCCTGTTTCCACACTATCACTCTGTGATTTCTTCATCCTTCAAACGTAATACGGTTTATTGTTCACCCTTCTCTCTGCGCTTCTAATTGAAGTACAAGAGAACTACTCGTGGAATACTAAGTGATGGCATACCATTAAAATCTCCAGGGGAAAAAGTAATGAACAAGGTAATAAATGAACAAGACTACTCTGTTGGACTTGAACTGAATCCAATTTGGCTGTGTAAGCAGGTTATTCAATGGTACAGAACATCGTGGCATTAAAACGTATCAGATGTCAAGATCAAGGTCAGTATTCAGAGGAGACCTCCGTTTAGGTTGAAGATTAACAAAGACAAGCCAGCACTTCTGACTGAATAATGCATGGGCAGGAAGGTCAAATGCTTTAAACTATTTCCTGAATCATTTAGGACAATTCCATTTAATCAACCGCACATCTCATTTAAATTCCTTCATCCCAATATTTTGCAGATATTATTAAAGTCAAGGCGAAATATGATTAATCATTGTTAGCTCTCTTTACTTTTCTTTGGATTACATTATTTCCCGATGAATTTTCTGTGCCACTATAGAAATCAGAGCTTTTTCCATTAGTTTTGAAGATTCTGATGTATCAATTTCAGCTCCTTTCATTATTTTTTTCTTTCTATTCAGCGGTTCCTCAATGAGATGGCTTTATTCTGGTCTGATAAATTATTCCCATGATTGTCCCATCTTTCTGCAGACATAATTCAAAGACCAGAAATAACGAGGGTGGTCATCTCTTCCATAGGGTTGTGGGCTTATTCTTGCATTTCATGAAATACATTTTTAAAATTCTTACATATGTTTCCGTGGCCTTGCCCCACCCAAACTTAGTAATACCCTCCAGCCCTATAACCCTTGAGCTGCCTACGCAGACTCCTTCACATCAGGTGGCAGGACAAAATTCCCGACCCAGAGGTCTTGGAATGGGCCGGAATCCCCAGCGCCCACACCCTCCTACGGAAAGCCCAAGCCAGATGGGCAGGCCATGTCGTCCGAATGCCCGAGAGTCGACTGCCAAAACAGCTTCTGTATGGAGAACTGTGTCAGGGCAAGCACTCAACAGAAGAAACGGTTTAAGGACTGCCTCAAAGTGTCCCTCAAAGACTTGGACATCAACCTCAGACCACTTGGGAGTCTCTTGCTCTGGACCGTCCACCCTGGCGTAGCAAGCTCACCACAGGAGCCCGTGCAGCAGAGAACGGACGCACCGCAGAGGCCCTGAGGAAACGCACCGTGCGCAAGGCCCGGGCTACCTCCACTTCCACTGCAGCACCCATCCACTTGTGTCCTACGTGTGGGCGTGCCTTCCGGGCCCGGATTGGCCTCACCAGTCACTTCCTGACACACAGTCACCAATCCTCCAACTGAAAGTGAAGTCATGGTCATCTTCGAACCCGAAGGACGAACAACAACAACAACCACAACAACATAACCCTACAAAATATCTGCCCTCAGATACTACCCATTTCCCTCAGCTGCTGAAACACTAACCCCTGGGATTTCCTCTATATCTCCCTACATTTAAGACTCTCTTCACAGAGTCATACAGCATGGAAACAAGCCCTTTGGCCCAACTTCCCATGCCAACCAAAATGCCCATCTACACCATTCCCATCTTCCAGCCCATGGCCCATATCCCTCTAAGCCTTTCCCATCCATATACCTGTAAAATTTCTTTCAAATGTTGTTATAGTATCTGCCTCAACTACCTCCTCTGGCAGCTTGTTCCTTATATTTTCTTGGTCCAAACCTTTGCGGCACTGTCCTGTTAGTTCCGAGTATCCCATGCATTAAACGTTTGTTGATAATGTTTCTTGGGCCATTTCGTCACGTCAAAGAAAGATACAGTGACTGTTGTTGTTACCTTCTTTGCAGATGGGAAATCTTGCCCTCAGTGTAAAAGCAGTACAATGCACTATACCACCGTTTGCATTATCAAGACAACACAAAACTGCCAAAAAGCAAAAAATTACTTCTGAAGACTAACTTGAGAAAGCATTTCTCATTTTTCACTAATTTCTGTGCACTTTGACATTCATTGTCTGTAAGAAATGCAGACTTTACATTGTCATTCACCTTATTTTGAGAATATACAAGCAGCTATAAAGAGTTTTTGCTTCAGAATTCAACATCTGCAGTCTTTTGAGTCTTGATAATAAATTGCTGAATCTTTGTGGGTTGTGTTGGTCAATAATGTGATGGCTGTGAACTTTAACATGCTGCTAGGAATTTAAATGCATGTGTTGCTGCTATTATAAATTTATAAATTTCTCTGCAGTTTTGTTTTGCAGAAACCAAAATTTGATACATCCCTTGAGGTAACTTATTTTTTACTAAATTAAAGTACAGGTACTCAATTTTTGCACACATTAAAAATAACGAAGGCACCACTTGAACAGAAATAAAAGCTGGAAAATCCAAGGCCTATTTATAAAATGGCGGACAGTGGTGCAACTGGAAGAGCAACTACCTCAAAGCACTAGAACCCGGGCTTTGATCCTGACCTTGGGTGCTGTCGGCGTGGAGTTTGCATGTTCTCCCTGTGACAGTGTGAGTTTCCTCCAAATGCTCTGGTTTCCTCCCACATCCCAAAGACCCACAGGTTTGTAGGTTAGATTTTTAGATTTAGAGATATAGCGCGGAAACAGGCCCTTCGGCCCACCGAGTCTGCGCCGCCCAGTGATCCCCGCACATTAACACTATCCTACACACACTAGGGACAATTTTTACATTTACCCACGCAATTAACCTACATACCTGTACGTCTTTGGAGTGTGGGAGGAAACCGAAGATCTCGGAGAAAACCCACGCGGTCACGGAGAGAACGTACAAACTCTGTACAGACAGCGCCCGTAGTCAGGATCGAACCTGAGTCTCCGGCGCTGCATTCGCTGTAAGGCAGCAACTCTACCGCTGCGCCACCGTGCCGCCCAAACAAATGGTGCAGGAAGGAATTGCGGGTGCTAGGTTATATCGAAGATAAACACAAAATGCTGGAGTAAAGCAGCGGGTCAGGCAGCATCTATGGTGAAAAAGAGTAGGTGACGTTTCAGGTTAGAACCCTTCTTCAGACTGACTTCAGACCTATATTTTTTATCCAGAGATGCTGCCCAACCCTGCTGAGTTACTCCAGCAGTTTGTGTCTATCTGTAGGTTAGTTGGGCTTTGTATAAATGCTTCAAATGCACAGGGAGTAGTATACAGCACAGTAAAAGGACCTCCCTGTGTCGGTGGCCCAGCCGCCGCGCAGGGGCCGGCCTATGGCCGCCCCCCTGGTGCCGCCAGCGGCGCCTTGTTTGCGACCCCTCAGCCCCCCGCCGCCTATGGTTGGGCCCGGGCCCCCGTTCCCGATCAAGCGCTCTCCGTCGCCTACGCCCACCACTTCCATGGCCCCTCCATCGCCTCCGGCGGCGGAGGCCTCCCCGCCTCCCGTCACATTGGCGGTATCGGGTTCCCCCCTCCGTACGCGTTCCGGGAGGGAGGTCCGGGCACCCGTGAGGTACGGTTTCGAGGGTTTGGGGGGGGTCATGTAGGGACATACGGATTAGCGGGAGGGTCTCGAACCCTCGGTTGGGCTAACGAGTCACGAGATGCGGGAGCACGGGATATAGTTGTGTCTGGCGACCAGCTGGAAAGATGAGATTAGATTATAATACCTAGTTAAGTAGTGTGTGTCCAAAAGCTGCAGTCTGTTTGCAAATACCTTCGAATAAAGACTTTGAACAAAGACGCTCGTTGTGGACTCACTACAGTATCACCATACATAAGCAATTAGATACATCCTAGTTAAGCATCTCAGATGCAGTACGTGTATAGCAGTAGTACACTGAGACAGTATACAGAGACGCCAGCTTGGCGCCACTTTCAAGTCCCAGTTGGTGTAAGTGCAGGTTCTTGGCCTGACCATGAAGGCTCATGGTTCTGTGTGAGTTCAGGGAAATGCACCAATGCAGTTGTTCATTTATAAGAAAAATAATTGGATGGGGTGGGGGTGGGGGTGGTGCTGAATAGGACTGAAACAATTCTACATAAAAAGTGGAACACAATGTTTGGGTTTAGTTTATTGTCACATGTACCGAGATACAGTGAAAAGCTTTTGTTGTGTGCCAACCAGTCAGCGGAAAGACAATACATGTTTACAATCGAGCCGTCCACTATGTACAGATACATGATAAAGGGAATAACGTGAATAACATTTAGTGCAAGATAATGTCCAGTAAAGTCCATCAGATGGTCAAAGATAGATCAGATATAGTTTTGAGTGGTATGGAGAGGTAGTATGGAGTTTATACGTTCTCCCCATGACCCGTGTGTGTTTTCTCCGGGAGCTTCGGTTTCCTCCCACACTCCAAAGACGTACAGGCTTGTAGGCAATCTGGCTTGGTAAAATTGTAAATTGTACGTGGTATGTGTGGGATAGTGTTAGTGTGTGGAGATCGCCGGTCAGCGCAGACTCGGTGGGCCGAAGGGCTTGTCTGCGCTGTATCTCCAAACTAAACCAAACTAGACGGCAAAATAGTCACTTGCTTCTCTTGTTTAGTTTCTCTTGTTCAAACGTCAACTGGGATTTAATTGAGATTTTTTTGAGAATGAGAATGATGAGCATTTTTCTAAAGCTGAATTGACAATAATTAAGATATGAGCACGGCAATTAACCATGATTACAAGGCATGCAGTTTATTCATTGACTCACCAGGTGGTCTTTCCAAATGTACCCGAGACGTGATGTTCACTGTTCCACTGATCCATTTTTAAATTAGTTTGAGCAAGTTTCAAATTAATAAATGTCCTGATTAGATGCTGATTCAGACATCTGAATTAAGCCTCAGTGTTGAATATGTGGGTGGCACTCACACTGACAAGAACAGCATTTATCTCCATCTCTGTTGAAAAATTAGTGCAAAGACAACTTTTTGGACCATTGCAGTTTTTCTGCTGAATGGAGTCTCACAGTGATGAAATGAAACACAGTTTGTACTTTTCCCAAAGTATGCAGGAACACAATACCTAATCTGAGGTCATACTCACACTCTGTAAAGATTTAACTCTATAGTTGTCCATTGTCCCTATCTTTCCTGATCCAGGAGAAGAGTAAAAGGAGAGATGTGTGAACAGAATATTATTTTCCCCAACACGAGCATCAGGCCTGAAAATTATGGCCAGAAAGAAATAGTGATTCTTCAATAGGTAGTGTGGCAAGTGAAGAGCCAGTAAGGTATACGATGGGAAACATCACTCCACACATGAACTGAATTTCAGTGCAATTACTGACAGCTGATGTGGAGCTGGAGATTTAGAAGTTTCTATTTTAAGGGTGGATGTAAACGGAAGCAGGTGTGCTCTATCTTGGTATGAATTAATGATAATCATTTTCTGTAACTACATGTTTCTAGTTACTTAAAACCAACATCCACAAATTGTACCAAACGTATATACAGGAGGACTAACCTAAAAATTTTGAAAAACAAAAACAAGATACTGTGCAAGTTTAAATTTGGACATGTCTATCAGAGTGGTTTTCTATTTAGTAGTGATATCTTAAAACCTTACTGCTTATTTCAATAACAATTTTTGAAAAGTTCTGTTTGGAAATGATTGGAGTCAATCTTTTCTACTTCCGTGCCCAATTTACAAAGGTACAGAATTTTCAAAACATCTTTAAAACTTAACTGGTTTGTTGTACTTGTATCTTTTTGTTTAGTTTAGGTTAGAGATACAGTGTGGAAACAGGCCCTTCAGCCCACCGAGTCCGCACCGACCGGCGATCCCCACACATGAACACAATCCTACACACGCGAACGACCACTTACATTTAAACCAAGCCAAAAAACCTACAAACCTGTACGTCTTTGGAGTGTGGGAGGAAACCGAAGATCTCGAAGAAGACCCACGCAGTCATGGGGAGAACGTACAAACTCCGTACAGACAACCCCCGTAGTCGGGATCGAACTGGGGTCTCTGGTGCTGTAAGTGCTGTAAGCAGCAACTCTACCGCTGCCCCGCCATGCATTTAACTTTTCTAAATGTGAAAATGTTTGAAAAGGACTCATTAAATTCTTTCTATTTTTGTTAAGTATTTTGCCATTTTTAAGAGCTGCCCGTGAATGGATTTATTTTGAGCACAATGGATCTTCCTTTAGATCTGCAGCAATGACCTCAATGGTTCACAATGTACATTCAAGCGATGAGATCTAACATCCTGTCGTTTTCCAAAGGTTGCAGCTTCCAGTCAAATCTTTGACATGCCTCTTCACACTCTCATTGCAATCACCACTCTTGCAGCATCCCTGGCAAAATCTCCACCGAAGTGCAACATTCGCACCTCGGGCCTGTTACATAAATTACCAGTCTGAAGAAAGGTTCACGACCCGAAACCTTGCCCATTCCTTCTATCCAGAGATGCTGCCTGTTCCCGCTGAGTTACTCCAGCATTTTTGCATCTATCTTCACATGAATTAATCCCCACTTCTGTGAAACCACCAAGTCCTTATTTTTTTTCTCCCCCTTCTCATGTCATTTTAGATTTGTGATCGTTGCCACCATCTGACTCGTGTTTTCCACTGCCGATAACTACAAGTCACTTTTTCCACATTGTAACCTTTTAAGCAGAATGCTTCTCAGTTCAATTTCAAAAAGGAAATTATCGGATGTAGGCACCCTGGGGATCCGATGTAACGTACAATGGTCTTCTTGTAAGAATGTTCCACGGGTTAACCCCGACAGTGCTAAACGTTCATACCAAGTTGCACAGGGTTGTAGCAGAAACTTCATGATTGCCAGGACATTGAGGCTGATTTGGGGGCCATGCAGTTTAACAGACAAACAGCAATCACATCAATAAATGTAATATCCTTTAGCCTTTTAAATTGTAGGAAGTCCAGGACCTGTGCCTGTGTTTTTTAAAATGCAATGGTTGCTATTGAGGGCGTGCAGCGTAGGTTTACTAGCTTAATTCCCAGAATGGCGGGACTATCATATGTTGAAAGACTGGAGCGACTAGGCTTGTATACACTGGAATTTAGAAGGATGAGAGGAGATCTTATCGAAACGTATAAGATTATTAAGGGGTTGGACACGTTAGAGGCAGGAAACATGTTCCCAATAATTGGGGGAGTCCTGAACAAGGGGCCACAGTTTAAGAATAAGGGTTAGGCCATTTAGAACTGAGATGAGGAAAAAAAATTTCAGTCAGAGAGTTGCGAATCTGTGGAATTCTCTGCCTCAGAAGGCAGTGGAGGCCAATTCTCTGAATGCATTCAAGAGAGAGCTGGATAGAGCTCTTAAGGATAGCGGAGTCAGGGGGTATGGGGAGAAGGCAGGAACGGGGTACTGATTGAGAATGATCAGCCATGATCACATTGAATGGCGGCGCTGGCTCGAAGGGCCGAATGGCCTCCTCCTGCACCTATTGTCTATTGTCTATCATTATAAGTTCATAAGTTATAGCAGAATTAGGTAATTCGGTCCATCAAGCCTACTCTGCCATTTGATCATGGCTAATCAATCTTTCCCCCTCAACCCCATTCCCTTGCCTTCTCCCCTTTGACACCCTTACTAATCAAGAATCTCTGCCTTAAAAATATCCATTAACTTGGTTTTCACAGCTGTCTGCGGCAATGCATTCCACAGAATCACCACCCTCTGACTAAAGAAATCCCTCCTCATCTTCTTTCTTTTATTCTGAAACTGTGGCCTCTGGTCCTAGACTCTCCCACTAGTGGAAACATCCTCTCCACCTTTCACTCTATCCAGGCGTTTCACTATTCGGTGAGTTTCAATGAGGTCCCCCCTCATCCTTATACTGCGTCTTCAGATTCCACGTGGTGCTCATTGGGGAAGCTCCATTTTCCTGACAGTATCCAGCACCTACAAAATAAATGTTATACACACACTCCCTGACTCCCTGGCAATGGGTGACTTATGTAAAAACTCGCACTTACATAAACAAATTTTGTACTCAGTCCATAGTGCAATCAAGGCAGTTTGTATTTTCCATAACACTGCACGTTCACTCAAAGTTACAACGGAAAGAAACTGGCAATGGTGGCAGTGTTTGTCCAGAAGGCTGCGCACGGCAGAACGCATTTCAATAGCGGGTCAGAACTCAAGCCGGCAATGGTGGCGGCACTTGCCCAGAAAGCTGTGCACCGCAGAAAGTGCCCTGGATGAAGTCAGACGCCTCTGAGACGGTTAATCCGCTCAGTGAGTTACTTCGGGTAGGGGATGGGGTTGGTGATTCTGACTTACGTAAGATCTGACTTACATAAGTGTTCATGGAACGTAATCCTTGTGTAGGAAGGAACTGCAGATGCTGGTTTAAATCGACGATAGACACAAAATGCAGGAGTAACTCAGCGGAACAGGCAGCATCTCTGGAGAGAAGTAATGGGTGCCGTTTCGGGTCGAGACCATTCCTCAGACTGAAGCTTGTGTAAGTTGGCAAGTGCCTATATATTTCACTTTCGAGATACTGCAAAACAGTTGAAGGGTAGCTTTGAATGGCAATCGTAAAAATGTCAAGTAAAGGACAATATTTAACCTTGGCAAAACTAGATGCCACTTTCTAGTTGGACATTTATTCTATCACACAATGATATTTTATAGGCTCTTGAAAACTGGTTTCCGTTACAGTTTTTGAAAGACTTCAATGGGGAATGTTATCTCTGAATTAATTATAAACATCTTACTTGCAAGTTTCAATTTACAGAAATCAATTTTAAAACTTATTAAGTTTATATTTAGCACTTTAGGGTAGCAAAAAACCCTTTAAATTGCTTTAAATGTAGAACATTTTTTTTTGTGTAAGATGGAACTGCAGATGTTAGTTTAAATCGAAGATAGACACAAAATGCTGGAGTAACTCAGCGGGACAGGCAGCATCGCTGGAGAGAAGGAATGGGTGATGTTTCGGGTCGAGACTTTGTGTCGAGACACCTTCTTCAGACTGAAGAAGGGTCTCGACCTGAAACGTCACCCGTTCCTGCTCTCCAGAGATGCTGCCTGTCCCGCTGAGTTACTCCAGCATTTTGTGTTGAACATCTTTTTTTTGTTGGGAATCACTGCAGGACAGATTCAACCTGGGGTGCAGGGGCTGCAAAACAATTGATTTTTTAGGATTGGTGTGCTCCAGACATCAAATCTCAGCAGATTCCTCTTCATTAAAAATATATATTTCTGTTGAGCCCAATGTTTCCAATTTATTTGTTTGTTTTTATCTAACTTAATGTTCTTAATTTGTTTTAAAAAAGCAATTTGATTTCATTTTATACTTTTTTAATAGTGTCTGAATGTCAGAGACTATGGTGGGGCCAGAACACTGATGGCTCTTTAGCATTAGGATGGTGGATCTCCCAGGGGCAGCTTTGTAAGCCCATGGCACCACTCCACCACTCTGACCATGCCACTGAGACAGCCAGTGCCTCATGACCAGACCTCTGCACCTAGACCAGGTAGATATAGATGTGGAGCACCACAGGCACCATCAGCAGGCAGCGAGCCTTGATCTACAAAGTGTCCTTGTAAACATGCATGAGAATTATGGTGCCATCCAGAGGTGCCCAAAAATGGCTTCTATCTCAAAAGCAGCTAATTAAGATTTCTTAAGGATTTCTTCCACACATTTACTGTACCCTTGACTGTTGCCCGATTTTCCATTCAGTCTTATGGGGAAACTTTACCTTGCAAGGTCAATGGGCTCAGGAGAGTCAAGAGTTAACAGTCTAGAGTGTTTTGTTGTCAAATGTCCCGAAACAGAACAATGAAAAAAGAAATTCTTACTTGCAGAAACACAACAGATATGTGCACACAGTATTCTGTAAACCTCATAATAAACAACAAAAAAATAAGCGCAGTACATAAAAAAAGAAACAATCAATAATAGTGCCAAGACAAAAATGATTTAAAAAAACAATGCCCCCCAAGGCTATGTAGTTTGAAGCTTAGTTGGAGGTTGTAGTACTTAATAGCCTGTTGTTTGTTGGGATGAAGTTGTTCCTGAACCTGGATGTTATTGTTTCTCAGGGCCTTGACATGGTTCTGTGTGTTTTGGGGGGACATTTGGTGGAGAGTGACTGGTAGGCTCAACAGTGGTTCAAGCAGACTGCGAGCTTATTACTGGAGAATGGTGCATGGACAAAGCCAGGGAGCTCAGGGTACAGCTGATTCTAAGGAAGGTAGAAGAAATATTCCAGACTGGGGAAAGTAGCCTGCAATCCCCAAAACTGGCGGGGGGGCTGGGGGACGATTGTTATTGGGGAAAGAAAATCTAGATTTATCCACTTCCACAGGAGACAGAGAAGTGGCAGGGTAAATTAATGCTACCAGTGTCACAGATACAGGTCCACCACCAATTATCTGGCAACTGGTGGCCCGGCACCTCCTTTAATCTGGACAGAATTACGAGAGCACACAGAACCCCCACCCCCTAATCAATCCTGCAGCGTCTTCTCACTGTTGTTGACAGACCTTCTACATATTTCCAATGTTTGCCATTTTGATTTTGGACAAAGGACATCTTTGATACAGACACTGATTTTAAGATGTGGCACCAAATTGCCACACTTCTTTTGAGAAATATTCCTGAAAAGCTTTAATCCTGATGCTGTATAATAATGTCTTGTCAGACAGAAAATATTGATTATTCTTTATTATAGACAATAGACAATAGGTGCAAGAGGAGGCCATTCGGCTCTTCGAGCCAGCACCGCCATTCAATGTGATCATGGCTGATGATTCTCAATCAGTACCTCGTTCCTGCCTTCTCCCCATACCCCCTGACTCCGCTACCCTTAAGAGCTCTATCTAGCTCTCTCTTGAATGCATTCAGAGAATTGGCCTCCACTGCCTTCTGAGGCAGAGAATTCCACAGATTCACATCTCTCTGACTGAAAAAGTTTTTCCTCATCTCAGTTATAAATGGCCTACCACTTATTCTTAAACTGTGGCCCCTTGTTCTGGACTCCCCCAACATTGGGAACATGTTTCCTGCCTCTAACGTGTCCAACCCCTTAATAATCTTATACGTTTCGATAAGATCTCCTCTCATCCTTCTAAATTCCAGCGTACACAAGCCTAGTCGCTCCAGTCTTTCAACATATGATAGTCCCGCAATTCCGGGCATCATTAATTCTTGGAGCAACACAGGGCCACGACTGACTGAAAGGTTTACTTTTCGATGTATAAAAGTGCACATTTGACACATGAAGGAAGGACAGGTAAAACACTGAATTGAAAAGCTGTCATTTGTATTTGCCCAGTGGATTTATTATTTTTTGCGTTGAGATCAAGGGTCAGAGCTTGTGAAGACATCTTCCTGGTCCAGTCACAATGAAGGACGTTCATGATCAATACCAGACAAAAGCTCAGGGCAAAACTGTTGAAAGGTTTAAGCCGTCGCTGGTCTTTGAGAACCGATTCGTGAGGAGATATGTTGAAAGCTTGTTGTGCAAGTGATCCCAAACTCCATGGCAGAATTAGGGAACTGACTGAAGTTGTGTTGAAAGCATAGAAAGTTTCAGCTTTGAGAATTAACATTGACGGTGCAGATATATTAGTCAAAACCTTGCAGAAGTTCAGACTTGTTAAGTTAATGTTTAACCAGGTTGATTTGAATGACCAACCTTTGCTGGAAATTAGTTTGACAAAATGCATAAGAAAAAAGTATAAAACCTTGACAAGTTTCACAAGCTGTGGAAGGGGACAGCTGAAAAATACAAGAAGGCAGATTTATCATTCGATGAAAGGTTTGCCATCGATCTTACCTTAGAGGCAGCAGAAGGGTGTAGTCTTCCCCACCAGTGTGTGCGGAGTGAAGTGTTCAGCCAGAGAGCCTCACAGATTTGGACGCTCACAGCAGCTAAGTGCTGCAATATATCAACATATCATAAATTCCTCAGGTCCCAGTCTGGCACGGGCAATCATTTAGCAGAATAATGAAAGCTCTAGTTTAAAGCCACGCAGTTATCCTGCAGAAGTTGGATGGGCATTAATATATATGCTCTTATCTAAATAGAATTTAGCTACACAGTGCAACAAAAGATTTCTGCATTATTGGTTATTTCGAGAGGGCTCGATTTTTCAATTGACTTTATTTTTATGCACATTGTCATTCTTGTGGGTAGGTTTGGGAGGATATGAACATTAACTGAAGCACATCACCATATACTTGCAAATTGAGGTGTTTTATTTCAAAATTACATTTTACAAGCTATTTATTATTTAAAATATGTTATGAAGAGGAGTTTTCTGACACCCTCTCATTTTAACTTTCTGAAGGGATATACCTGCCTTTCCGTTTCCGTTGCCTATTCCCTTTACTCCTCTTCCCATAAAACTGCAGGAGATCCAAAACCTGTACTTTTACCTGCGTCGGAAGGAACTGCAGATGCTGGTTTATACCGAAGGAAGACACAAAGTACTGGAGTCACTCAATGGGTCAGGCAGCATCTCTGGATAAATAAGATGGGTGATGCTTCGGGTCAGAACCCTTCTTCAGATTGAAAGTAGATGGGGAGGAACTGGAGCTATAAAAAGGCCAAAGCACATTAGGGCCACCAATATATCATACCATAGATCATCTGTACTTTTACCTCTTCCTTTTCCACAGTGCAGGGATCCAAACAGTGGTTCGAAGTGAAGCGGTGAGTCCCTTGCATTTCTCTCCACTACCATGGCTGGCAAAGCCCTTGTTGCATCTCCACATTCTGCATTTCTCCTCTCCTTCCCTCTTCTCCAGACACGTTTTCTTGGTCCTCGCCTTCCATCCCACTGGCCTTCACAATTCCATTATGGTCCATGAGATTCCAAAATCAGATGCATCTTCCCCTCACCTTCCCTTTCCACCTTTCCGAAGGCAATGGTCCCTTTGTGACTCCCTTATCTCACCACCAACCACTCTTCATGTCCGTAAGTTCATAAGTCATTGAAGCAGCATTAGGCCATTCCACCCATCAAGTCTGATCCGCTATTCAATCGTGGCTGATCTACCTTTCCCTCTCAACCCTTCTCCTGCCTTCTCCCCATAACCCCCAACACTTCTTCTCAGAAGGATACAAACGGCTGGATTAACTCAGCAGGTCGGGGAGCAGCTCTGGAGAACATGGGTAGGTGATGTTTCGGATCAAGACCCTTCCTCTGATGAAGGGTCTCAACCCGAAACGTCACCTATCGATGTTCTCCAGAGGTGTTGCCAGACCCGCTGAGTTACTTCAGCACTTTGTGACCTTTTGTGTATTAAACTGCATCTATTGTTCCTCGTCTCTGTTGTACTTCTCATGCAACCACAGGAGGTGACAAACTTATACCTCTTCCTTACCCATTGTCCGAGGACCCAAGCTCTCTTCCCAGACGAAACATAGACTTCTTTAATTTTCAAATTTTCAGCATCTGTAATTTTAAAATAATGTCACTCGGTATATCTAATTTTGGAGATGGGCTCAGGTATAAATTGCGTCCTTCATTTTAAAAAGAGAACTATTTGAAACATAATCTCCTATTCCTTTCCATCTCTCATCACTTCTAATTCTTAAATCAATTATATTTCATGCCTCACATTTAACCACGTTACGGTTAGGATATTTCCCCCAAATCCCAAATGCATTTATTATATTAGTATCTGTCTTAAGTTTCTGATTCCTGGTTTTGCACTGAGCCATGAGAGGGCATTTTCTCCATGTTATGGTTTTCAAATTACTCAAGTTATAATTTTAAGGGACTGTGTTCAGATTGCATCTGTGTGTTCGTGGATTTTCAATGTTGTGTGGCACACTGTCACGCATTGTAGCCCATCAATGTGGCGCACTGGCCTGGAAGGTTGGCTGTTACTGAGCACCGCTGCGAAAGGGCTTAAATAAATATCCAGTGGGTGTGTGTGGTGCGTGGAGCAAACCTAATAATATGCTCTTGTTCTAACACTGCTGAAAGTGACAATCATGACTTCCATTGTCCTGAAACATAGAAACATAGAAAATAGGTGCAGGAGAAGGCCATTCAGCCCTTTGAGCCTGCACCGCCATTCAATATGATCATGGCTGATCATCCAACTCAGTATCCTGTACCTGCCTTCTCTCCATACCCACTGATCCCTTTAGCCACAAGGGCCACATCTAACTCCCTCTTAAATATAGCCAATGAACTGGCCTCAACTACCTTCTGTGGCAGAGAATTCCACAGACTCACCACTCTCTGTGTGAAGAAATGTTTTCTCATCTCGGTCCTAAAAGACTTCCCCCTTATCCTTAAGCTGTGACCCCTGGTTCTGGACTTCCCCAACATCGGGAACAATCTTCCCGCATCTAGCCTCTCCAACCCCTTAAGAATTTTATATGTTTCCATAAGATCCCCCCTCAGTCTTCTAAATTCCAGCGAGTATAAGCCTAGTCTATCCAATCTTTCTTCATATGAAAGTCCTGCCATCCCTGCCTGAAAAGCTAATAATTTGAAGCTGTGCTTAATGATGCAGAACTCTAGTTTAAAAAAAAATAATGTTGCTACAGGCACACGTACAAAAAGGTCCAGGAGAATATAAAGGTCCTGTGCTTCGTCTGAAAGTCCTGCAGTGTGGTGGGATTTATCCTGCAATTAAAAAGTTGGGTGGGGAGATGAAATCTTTTGAAAGGGGAGTTCCTGATTTTAACAGACATGCTTCTTTTGAGCTTTGGAATCTCCAGTTCTACCATCTAATTTATCCTCTTGGAAAGGGCACAAAATGCTGTGGTAACTCAGCACGTCAGGCAGCATCTCTGGAGAACATTCTTCAGGTACCTCGTACACCCTGCAACTCTTTCATAACTTTTCATTTCTAGGCTCCCATTGCCTCATCTTCACCATGGATGTCCACTCCCTCAACTTTTTGTGTTGACTAGTATCTGCACTTCTTTGTCTCTACATGTTATCTTCTTGAAACATGGGAAGATAAGCAACCAGCAGCCAGTGAATTGTGATCCAAATTTACTGATGTTGCTCTCATGATAACATTAACATGTTACTGTAAACAGTATCACCTGAATGCCCTGTAATATCATTATCAGCAAATTTGTGATAATCTGCGATGCTAAAATATTTAAAACTTATCCTTTGCCACTAGAGGACCTGATTGAGCTAGAAATATAACAGAGCACTTCTTGTGCTTGGTCGTCGGGATTCTAATTCCAAAGCACTGTTGTAAAACTATTACAGCACAGAACACCAAAGATGTAACATTATATTGAAAATATGGCACATAAATAGACCATTCAACACAACTAGTCCATGCTCCAATCAAGCTATTTCCTTTCTTAAAGATATAACTGCAATCTTTTTCTCCCTTCTTCCTCATATACCTCTCCTCACTGCTCTTAAATACATCATTCTATTTCATGTGGTAGCAAGTTTCAAGTTCTTATCATTCATTGCATAAATAAGTTATCTAACAATCACCAGATTAATTGGTGATTCCCATGTATTGATGGCCTCCTGCAAGACACCTTGTTGTGGTGGAGATGCTTGTGTGGCCCTGAGATCCTGAGAGCGATGCCGTCTGGAGCTACGCTCCTGGTAGGGTCACCCATGGTGGTAAGGTCGGGGGGGGGAGGTCCCTGACAAAGAGCAATCCAACCAAGACCTCAACGGTGGAACAGGCGGAGGATGATGGCTGACTTTAATGGAGCGTCACAACGGCTGGGAAGGGTGATGAAGGCTGCAGCAGAAAATGGTCCCCGGTCGCCTTGGATTCCATGCTACTGGATCCTGACCCAGATCTGTCAAGGACCGTGTGGTGGCTGTCTGTGCACCAGTCTCCCCACGTTAAACAAAGTCACGCACAGGCGTCCTCTATGGAGAGGACAGTCACACTCGCTTCAAATGACTGCCGATGATGATGCAAGTAAAAAGGTTTTCCCTGTATCCACTTGATTAAAACTTTTCATAATTTTCAAGTCAAGTTAAGTCAATTTTATTTGTATAGCACATTTAAAAACAACCCACGTTGACCAAAGTGCTGTACATCAGTTCAGGTACTAAGAATGAACATACAATGGCACACAAAGATAACAGCACATACATAAACAGTTCACAGCGCCCCCTCAGAGGGATGCTGTTCCACAGTCTAGGAGCTGCAACCGCAAAAGCGCGGTCACCCCTGAGCTTAAGCCTAGATCGCGGGATAGTGAGTAGCTATCTGTAGAAAGACCTATTAGATTGCTTCTCTGTCTTCTTTCCTCAGGAGAATGTAGATCCAGTTTGTTCATTGTTTCCGGATAGGTAGATTCTGCAAACCTCTGCATCTGCTCATTGGTTTCATACCTCTTTGTAGAATAGGGTGACCTGAACGATACCCAGTACTCCAAGTGTGGTTTAATCAAAGGGTTCAGTTTAACTCCCATGTGTTTCAATTCAACCCCAATATATATAAAGCCATTTTCATTGCTTTGAAAATATGTGGCACAACTTTTAAAAATGGATTGATATTCCAACCGAAGAAGTGGCCCGACCCAAAATGTCACCTATCCATGTTCTCCAGAGAGATGCTGCCTGACCTGCTGAGTTACTCCAGCACTTTTGTGTTTTACTCAAAATTTCAGGATCTGCGGTTTCTTGTCTCTACTGTATTTGCATTCTAAGATCCACATTGTTACTCTACCACATGTAGACTTACAACTTTTATCACCTCCCAGTTTTTTCTACTGTAGTGTTGTAATGTGTCTGCTAATAATGTTCCCATTCTGCAAGCTTTTTAATATTCCCCTAAATTGGTTGTTTTCCTCAATATTTACTAATGGCCTCCATGATTTGTAAATTCCTTACATTGATTTTTGTTTTCAAAAATAACATATTGATGTTAATTAACAGCACTGGTTTCAGCACTCCACATTCTCTGACCTTATCCGTTAGTTTATTATGTGGTCTCGTATCCAAATTTTCAAAAGACCTTTCATAAAATTGCGTCTACTTTTTTTTTAGCGTTGTCTGTACCCTCTGTGTTATTTCTTCAAAATATTCAATAAAGTTGCTGAAGCAAGACTTTTCATTTTGAAGTCCATGCTGACTATTCTCTTTGCGGCCTGGATGTGAAGTGATTCCATTAGTTTTTCCATTGCTGGTGTTAAGTCTATAATCTACTGGATACATTCCATCCCACATCATAAAGTTAGGCATCATGATAACTATCTGCTAGTTATTTGGCATTGCACCCTTCCTAAGCAATCAATAAACGTGCAGTAATGGCTATGGTATCTCTTTCCTGAATTATTTTACAATGAGTGGACACAATTTATTTAACATAGTTTTGATATATAAGAAAATAACTGCAGATGCTGGTACAAATCGAAGGTATTTATTCACAAAATGCTGGAGTAACTCAGCAGGTCAGGCAGCATCTCAGGAGAGAAGGAATGGGTGACATTTCGGGTCGAGACCCTTCTTCAGACTGAAGAAGTGTCTCGACCCGAAACGTCACCCTTTCAGACTGAAGAAGGGTCTCGACCCGAAACGTCACCCTTTCCTTCTCTCCTGAGATGCTGCCTGACCTGCTGAGTTACTCCAGCATTTTGTGAATAAATAACATAGTTTTGAGTTTGTTTCTTTTGTTCAGCAGCGAAGGGCACTTTATTTTTGTATTTTATGCACTTATTATTCATCTCATCATCCAATGTTAGATCTAGATGGTCTTGCTCTCAACTGATTACAAACCAATATTATGATTGAATGTTTCTGCAAACTCTGAATTGCTCACTGTGATGTATTACTGTCCATTCCTTTACGGCCCTAGATTCATTGTAAACCTTAATTTCTTTATATAAAGTTACAATTGCAGCTCATGTAGCATATTATTGCAAAGGCAAAACAGATTCAATAGTCCATTCACATGTTACTTACACAGTAATCTTTGATCCCCAGAGTAGGTGAATCAAGAACCAGAGGACATAGGTTTAAGGTGAGAGGGGAAAGATTTAATAGAGGGACCTGAAGGGCCACTTTTACACACAGAAGGTTGTGGGCAAATGGAAAGAGCTGGCAGAAGAGGTAGTTGAGGTAGGTACTGTAACAACATTTAGACATGTACATGGATAGGAAAGGTTTAGTCCAAAATCTGGCAGATGGGGTTAGTATAGATGGGGCATCTCGGTCGGCATGAGCCAGTTGGGCCGAAGGACCTGTTTCCATGCTGTGTGACTCTAAGACTACTTTGGATTTAATGAGAAATATAAATATACTGTACGTATCTCCAGCTGTGACAAGGAAAAGTGTATGCATAGCTCAACAGCTGAGATGTTTTATCTGCAGCTGACTGACATACCTTTCGATCAAGACCCTTCTTCAGACTGGTTAGGGATAAGGGAAACAAGAGATATGCTGCTGTCACCCCCATTCTGAAAAAACCTGGACTCAACCCTGACACCCCAAACAACTTCAGACCAATCTCCAACCTACCCTTTCTGTCCAAAGTTTTGGAACGCGCTGTAGCTTCTCAACTCAAACACCACCTCTCTACCAATAACCTGTATGAAACATTCCAATCCGGATTCCGCTCCAACCACTGTACTGAAACTGCACTCCTCAAAATCACCAACGACCTTTTCCTCTCTTCTGACGCTGGTAACCTCAACATTCTCATCCTCAGCGCCGCCTTTGACACCATAAATCACTCCATCCTCCTCACCCGACTTGAAACCTCCTTTAACATCACCGGCACAGCCCTATCCTGGATCAAATCATACCTCTCCGACAGGCACCAGTTCATTTCCATTAATAACTGCAAATCTCCCACCGCTCCCCTCCCCCAAGGTGTCCCCCAAGGTTCAGTTCTCGGCCCCCTCCTCTTCATCCTGTACCTGTTCCCCCTTGGTCAATTAATCCGCCGTCATGGTCTCAAGTTCCACTGCTTCGCCGATGATATCCAGCTCCTCATCTCCACCAAGTCAATCTCCACCACCACACACTCTACACTGACAAACTGCATCACTGAAATAAAATCTTGGCTTCAATCCAATTTCCTCAAACTCAACTGCAACAAATCTGAAATCATCATCATTGGTCCAAAAACGCTCACCAAATCCACCCAAAACATCACACTCAATATTGATGGTCTCCCAGTATCCACCTCCCCTCACATCCGGAATCTTGGAATCATCATTGATCAAACCCTCTCCTTCGACAAACACATCAAACACATCACAAAGACAGCCTTCTTCCACCTCAAAAACATTGCCCGTCTCCGTCCATCCCTCTCCTCCACAGCTGCAGAAACCCTCATCCACGCCTTCATCACCTTCCGTCTGGACTACTGCAACAGCCTCCTCTATGGTTCACCCTCAAAAATCATCAATAAACTCCAATACATCCAGAACTCTGCTGCCCGTCTACTCACCCACTCCCCGATCCGTGACCATATCACCCCCGTCCTTTACAAGCTCCACTGGCTCCCCATCCCCCAGAGAATCCAGTACAAAATCCTCCTCATGACCTACAAAGCCCTCCATAACCTGGCCCCATCCTACCTGACTGACCTCCTCCACAGACACACTCCCACCCGCACCCTCCGCTCTGCTGCTGCTAACCTCCTGTCCCCCCCCCCATCCGGACCAAACTCAGATCCTGGGGGGACAGGGCTTTCTCCATCGCTGCTCCCACCCTCTGGAACTCACTACCCCAAACCGTCAGAGACTCCTCCTCACTCGCCACATTCAAAACATCACTGAAGTCTCACCTGTTTAGCACTGCCTTCAACCACTGACCGTGGTCACCTCACCTTCTTTTTCCTTTTCTGTTCGTTTACTTATTTATCTATTATTTTCTTCTCTATGTTTTAGTAAACCCTGTAAAGTGTCTTTGAGTGTTTAGAAAAGCGCTATATAAATGTAATGCATTATTATTATTATTATTATTATTATTATTATTATTATTATTATTATTATATAGACAATGATGTAGAGAGATAAAGAACAATGAATGAAAGTTATACAAAAAAGTAAAGTTGATAAAGGAAACAGGCCATTGTTGGCTGTTTGTTGGGTGAAAATGAAAAGCTAGTGCGACTTGGGTGGGGGAGGGATAGAAACAGAGGGAATGCCAGGGCTACCTGAAGTTAGAGAAATCAATATTCATCCCACTGGGGTGTAAGCTGCCCAAGTGAAATGCAGCTTTCGGCCCAGTGGTATGAATATTGGTTTCTTAATTCATACTTTAACTCTAGTTTTGCCACCATCTCATTTCTTTGCTGGAAATTTAATAGAGCACCCATTAACAAATGGTAAGGTTTAAGATTCAATAGAATCAATAGTTTAAATGGGAAGTATTCCAGTATTCAAATTGTCAAATTCATATTCAATTCAAATTCAAATTGCTTTTATTGCCATTCAAAAATAGATTTGAATGAAATTGTCATTACCATGCAATCATAAACAATAAAGAGCACAAGACACACAATTACATAAGTTTAACACAGACAACCATCATAGTGATTCCTCCAGGCACACCTTCACTGTGATGGAAGGCAAAGAAAAGCCTTATCACCTCCTCTGTTCTTCTCCCACGGTCAGGCAGTCAAACTGTTGCTTCGAGGCGATCGAGGCTCCCGACTTTTGAAGCCCCCGCCGGGCGATGGAAGGTCCCAGGCCGAGCCGAGCAGGCCGATGAAGGTCCTGAGCCCCCACCGGGCGATGGAAGGTGCCGCGGCCGAACCACGCAGGGCGCTGAAGGTCCTGAGCCCCCACCGGGCGATGGAAGGTGCCGCGGCCGAGCCACTCAGGGCGATGAAGGTCCTGCGAACGGGTCGATCGAGCCTTATGATTCGGGGCGGTCGAAGCTGCTACGGCTGGAGCTCCCGAAAGCCGGTCGCCACCCAGGGACCCGCGAGCTCCCGATGTTGCGGTCCACAGAGCCCGCGGCCGAAGCCTCCGAAGGTGGAGATGGTAAGTCCAGGCCCTGCGACCGGAGCCTTCGAGGTCGATCCCAGCTGGAGGCCGCCAACTCCATGGTGTTAGGCCGTAGAGCGAATGGAGATACGACATGGAAAAAGGTCGCATCTCCGTTGAGGAAGAAATTAATTAAAAAAAGGTTTCCCCCACCCCCCCACCACCCCCCACATATACACAGCTAAAAATAGGTCATTACATACATCTAAACGCAAACAATAGACAAAGAAAGAAAAAAAGGCAGACTGCCGGTGAGCCACAGCCGCAAGGCGCATCCACTTCCGGATCTACTAATCATGCATTATTCTGCTGGCTTCTCTGTGAAATTATATTTGCTTGTAATTTGAAGCTTGTAAGTTTCCATCTGTAACATTGGGTGACAGAACCTGGAGGAAGTGCCTATTTATTGAACAAACTTGCCAGTCTGAATACGAGCTGATACACAGACGATGATCCACATTGTAAATGACTAACTTAAAGATGGAGGGTGAACTGACTCCCACAGCGACATCTATTACAAACCTACTGACTCCCACAGCTATCTTGACTACACATCTTCTCACCCTGTTTCCTGTAAAATCTCTATCCCCTACTCCCAATTCCTCCATCAACGCCGCATCTGCGTCCAGGATGAGGTGTTTCATACTCGGGCATCAGAGATGTCCTCGTTCTTTAGGAAACAAGGGTTCCCCTCTTCCATTATAGATGAGGTTCTCACTAGGGTCTCCTCTATATCCCGCAAATCCGCTCTTGCTCCCCCTCTCCCCATTCGTAACAAGGATAGAGTCCCCCTCGTCCTCACCTTCCACCCCATCAGCTGTCGTATACAACAAATTATCCTCCAACATTTCTGTCACCTCCAACGGGATTCCACTACTGGCCACATCTTTCCATCTCCACCCCTTTCTGCTTTCCGAAGAGACCGTTCCCTCCGTAACTCCCTGGTCTACTCGTCCCTTCCCAACCAAACCACCCCCTCCCCAGGTACATTCCCCTGCAACCGCAGGAGATGCAACACCTGTCTCTTTACCTCCCCCCTCAACTCCATCTAAGGACCCAAACAGTCTTTCCAGGTGAGGCAGAGGTTCACCTGCACCTCCTCCAATCTCATCTATTGTATCCGCTGTTTCAGATGTCAACGTCTCTACATCGGTGAGACCAAGCACAGGCCCGTCGATCGTTTCGCTCAACACCTTCGCTCAGTCCGCCTTAACCAACCTGATCTCCCGGTGGCTCAGCACTTCAACTCCCCCTCCCACTCCAAGTCTGACCTTTCTGTCATGGGCCTCCTCCATTGTCATGGTGAGGCCCAGCGCAAATTGGAGGAACAGCACCTCATATTTCGCCTGGGCAGTTTACACCCGAGCGGTATGAACATTGACTTCTCCAACTTCAGATAGTTCCTCCGTCCCTCTCTTTCCCCTCCCTCTTCCCAGTTCTCCCATTGTCTTCCTGTCTCCTACTACATCCTATCTTTGTCCCGCCCCCTCCCCTGACATCAGTCTGAAGAAGGGTCTCGACCCAAAACGTCACCCATTCCTTCTCACCTGAGATGTTGCCTGACCCGCTGAATTACTCTAGCATTTTGTGTCTCCTTCAACTTAAATATGGAGGTACTGAAGTGTCCATTTTGCTGCTGAATGTTCTCAACTGGCTATCAGGCCTCAACCAACAACATTATCATGGAGATTTTAGCTGTGCCTTGCCTTGCTTCTTAAAACAATGATAGTCATTATGTGGGAGATGTTGATTCATCAAAGAATAAAATCTTGAAAAAGATTTCAGAATCAAGGGGTGTGGGGAGAAAGCACGAACGGTGTACTGATTGTGGATGACCAGCCATGATCACATTAAATGGCGGTGCTGGCTCGAAGGGCCAAATGGCTTACTCCTGCACCCATTGTCTATGTAACTATGTAACTAAGATCCTTCAAGACTTGAAGGTTCCTGACCCGAAACATTATCTTTCCATCTCCCTCAGTAGATGCTGCCTGACTTGCTTGAGTTCTTCCAGTGGTTTGCTTTTTCACACCCATAAATCTGTTAGAATCAGTTGTCGGGGCAAGAATTAGATGATCTGATGTACTTAAGTGATGGAATCTAAGGGCACAATTTTAAACAGAAAGATCAAGATGTTGGTTTGATCATTATAATGCCTTGCAACATTTTCAAGTGTAGTCATTCTTCTTTTGTGCCCTGGCACACTTATCCATTCCTCTTTCAAATAAAATATATTGCTTGCAACCGATATTGGGGGGGAAAAAAGCGTTTTAACCATGATGTCAGGATAAAGGCAATGTTCCAAAGATTGCATGTTAGAAATTTCAAAATCATGGGCAGAGCAGAGATCACGACCAGCACAAATTGCTACTGGTGAAGACAGCTTGCTGAGTAGAGCAATCATTTTATGTTGTTATGGCTACAGGCATTAGTGGCTGCAATGTTGTGCTTCTCACTATCTCCTCCAGCAGCCATTTAAAAAAAAAGAATGCAACCACAAACTTCTACAGATCTTCAGTTCTTTCTTGCACTTCAAAAATGAGGTGATTAAACTGTGCATTCCGCTTACCTCTGGTTTTCCAATAGACAATGCCTGGATGAAAGACCCGATTTCTGCACGGCAGCCAAGTAGCCTGCTTTTATGAGCAGCTGAGAAAATTTGTTATTTTCCTCTTTGGTTTCCCTGGTAACAGTACAAACCCTTCTAGGTCCATAGAACCTGTTGGCAAGCTTTGGCTATAGAAATCTCTCAATTATTTCTAAGTGGACCACTCCTGTATAATATGCTACTGCTTCATAATTATTTCACTAAATGAAGAAACACATCTCATTACAAGGCAAGCAAATAGATGCCAGTAATTTATAGTCTTGGATTAATGTATTTACTAGGACTTGCTTGATTACTCTTAAGAAACTGAGAGCAAAATATTTCCAGGCTATTTTGGGTTTGGATTTTTTCTTGATGATCTAGGATGTGGATATTGCTGCCAGGGCGTATTGCCTATCCCTTGAGAAGATGGTGGTAAACTATGTTCTTCAACAGCTAAAGTCCTTCTGCTGAAGATGTTCCCCTCATGCTATTAGGTAAGGAGTTCCATGGTTTAGAGCCGAACACAATGGACATAAGAGCACAAGAAAATGGGAGGCACCTGGAGTAGGCCCTCTGGCCCCTTGCATCTTCCACGCTAACTGAACGCAATAGTGAGGTGAGCTTTTCACACAAAGTGGTTGGTGCCTGGAACATGCTGACATTGAGGCCGGCATGGTAGCACAGGGGAAGAGCTGCTGGCTTAAAGTGTAAGAGACCCGGGTGCTGTCTATGGGTGCTGTCTGTATGGAGTTTGTACCTTTTCCCCGTGACCGCATGGGTTTTCCAGGGTGCTCGGGTTTCCTCCCACACTCCAAAGACGTGCAGGTTTTGCAGGCTAATTGACTTTGGTGGAAAGAAATTGTAAATTGTCCCCAGTGTGTGGGATAGTGCTATTGTACGGGGATCGCAGTTTGGCGCGGAGTCGAAGGGCCGAAGGGCCTGTTTCCCTGCTGTGTCTCTAAAACTAAAACTAAAATGATAATGTTTTAGAGACATTGATGCAGACTCATGACCAGGCCTGGAATGGAGGGTTATAGAGCATGTGCAGGCAGGTGAGATTAGTTAGATTATTATTGTGGTTGCTGACACACGGTGGCCTGAATTGCCCGTTCCTGTGCTGCAATATTCCAATGAAGCTTTCCTCAGGCATCACAATTCACAACTCTTCAATCCTTTTGTCTCATATCTTTTATTTTAATCTCTGGCCTTTGTTCCAACCATCTGCCCATCCAAAACCCCCCTCGCTTGTGTCTACCTGCCACACTTTGCCCTGTCCCTCCTCTCTCCTGAAGATAGACACAACATGCTGGAGTCAGGCAGCATCTCTGGAGAAAAGGAATAGGTGACCTTTTGGGTTGAGACCCTGCATCAGACCCTTCAGACACTCCTCTCTTCCAGCTCTCTTTCCACCATCAGTCTGAAAAAAAGTCCTGACCCAGAATGTCACCTTTCCATGTTCCCCTGAGATGCTGCCTGACCCGCTGAGTTATACAACCAAGGTTGTTTACAAAGTTTCACTGCATTGATCCACCAACACTGTGGCGCGTCGAGAGAGGCTCGAAATAAAGGCAAGGAGCCGGGTATTTTGGGGCGTTTGATTTATTACTCAGTTATCAGATGGGTCGAGTCTGCTGGGATAGCTTCGCGCCCAAAACCTTGTCCTTATATACCTAGTGCAGGACCGCCCCCCCTGGACTGGTCCATTCCCGTGCCGAGGTGTCGGTAGTGGTATGGTATGGCCCGACCCTTGGGAGCCGCCACAACACCAAGAAAAAATGGGGGGCGGAAAAAATCCTCCTTTATTGAACTGCTGTGGTTTGTTAAAGTTTCAAGACACATTGTGTGTGGGACATTGCGCATTTGAAATCCTTGAGGAAAGCTGTAATTAGTCTGACTCATACCGGCAGTTCTATATTTACTGTCCTCTTAGAACCCTACCGGAATTGACTTGTTTTTTTTCCTTGGAAGACCTCTTGATGATGAACATTGCAATATTTTATGAATTATTTCACCATTGTCACCTTGAGGCATGCCTGCACGTCATGCAGTTTAATGGGTGATTTACATTATGTCTTGCGTCAATCTTTTTCTCCAATTAGGAAAAGTCTAGAATATAAATGAGGAAATTGGCGTCCTTAATTCAAATTAAAGCAATTAAAATGTCTTTACCCACATCTGTTTTATAAATTTAATGCTGACAAATTCCTCCATTTTGTCTGGTTTCATTTTTATTAAATATATTGTAAAATTACTATCATTTTCAAAAAAGAAACTTTCTTTTAAGAATTTTTAAGTGTTTAACCCACTCATTATTTATTAGGATTTTAAATCGGTTTTTATATGATACTGGCATTTGTTGTGTTGGTTCGTATGTCTGTGCAATTGTCTCTGCACTGTCGCACTGTTATCAGTTGTAGCATTTCTAATTTCGTTGTACCTTGTGTACAATGACAATAAAGGCATATTATTATTATTATTATATTAATATTAGTGTGTGACCATCATGCTGATCAAGTTATGGTAGGTCTGTGGCCATTGCTACTTACTTTAGAGTTTGTGGAAAGAAGTACAGGGTTAACATTACAGATCAAAGATCCTTCGTCAGAAGTAGAGAATGTTCGTTGGCCTGACTTTAGACTTTAGAGATACAGCACTTTGGCCCATCGAGACTGTTCCGACCAGCGTTCCCCAAGCACTATCACTATCCTACACACCGCGGACAATTTATAATTTTGCTGAAGCCAATTAACCTACAAACGTATATTTCCTTGGAGTGTGGAACGAAACCGGAGCTCTGTGGAGGAAATGGATGGGTGACTTTTTGGGGGTCGGGACCCTTCTTCAGGTTGATCGAATTATAGACCATGAAGAATATTTTAAGATCAATGACTGCTTTTGATTTGTATTCATTTAGTTTAGAGATACATCGTGGAAACGGGTCCTTCAACCCACCGAGTCTACACTGAGCATCGATCATCCGTGCACTGGGTCTATGCTATCCCACTTTCGCATCCAACATGCTGTATACAGAAGCCAATTAACCTCCAACCTGCACGTCTTTGGAGTGTGGGAGGAAACCGGAGCACCCGGAGAAAACCAACGCGGTCACAAGAAGCTCTTGAATTTCCACATTCATCTCCCACATCAGGTTAGGATGCTTTACTCAGTGAATTTTAAGTTCAGCTTGGACATATAGCATGGAATCAGGCCCTTTGGCCCATCAAGTCCATGCCAGTCATTGATCACCTGTTCACACCGGTACTATGTTATCTCACTTTCTCTACTCCGTAAACGCCAGGGGTGTTTTACTGAGGCCTTTCTTAGCATGTGGGAGGAAACTAGAGCACCCAGAAGAAATCCACCCGGAGAACGTGCAAACTCCACACAGACAGTACCTGAGGTCACAATGAAACCCGGGTCTCTGGCAATGTGAGGCAACAGCTCTACCAACTGCTCCACTTGTCCCACCCATTTCTACATCATTTGTTGCTGACCTGTTAAGCAATCTTGTGTACTTGCATTGCTTCTTTCTAACTCTCTATCTAACTCTCTATCTAACTCTCTATCTAACTCTCTATCTAACTCTCTATCTAACTCTCTATCTAACTCTCTATCTAACTCTCTATCTAACTCTCTTTTAAATTCATCCAGTGAATTGGCCTCCACTGCCTTCTATGCCAGAGAATTCCACAAATTCACAACTCTCTGGGTGAAAAAGCTTTTTCTCATCTCAGTTTTATAAAGCCTCCCCTTTATTCTTTGACTGTGGCCCCTGGTTCTGGACTCGCCCAACATTGGGAACATTTTTCCTGCATCTAGCTTGTCCAGTCCTTTTATAATTTTATACGTTTCTATAAGATCCCCTCTCATCCTTCTAAATTCCAGTGAATATAAGCCCAGTCTTTCCAATCTTTCCTCATATGACAGTCCCGCCATCCCGGGGATTAACCTCGTGAACCTACGCTGCACTGCCTCAATAGCAAGGATGTCCTTCCTCAAATTGGGAGACCAAACCTCCACACAATACTCCAGATGTGGTTTCACTCAACCTGTCCAAGTCACCCCGCAACCTCCTAGCATCCTCTTTGCGGTTCACACGGCCACCCAACGTTGTGTCATCTGCAAACTCGCTAGTGTTACTTTTAATTCCATCATCTAAATCATTAATATATATGGTAATTAGTTGCTGCCTCAGCACCGAGCCTTGCGGCACTCCACTCGCCACCGCCTGCTGTTCTGACAGGGACCTGTTTATTCCTACCCTTGTCCGTACAGGAACTTTGCCTTTTACATTACCTGGTAATCTATTCTCAAACATTCTCTCCCACCACCACCCATTGGTGATCTCCCCTCATTACCAGCTGTTGCTACCGAATGTGATTCTTTCAATGCTTTTTATATCCAACCTCGTTCTCCACATTTAATGACCAGCTGGATAGGAAACCACTTATGAAACAAAACCATTTATTTCTTACAAAGCTAATTCAATCTGTGCAATAACTTGAGTGAAGCAACTGGTATGAGTCTAAGGCAATCAAACTATCAAGTAATTCAAATGAAATGGATACTGAGAAGTAAATTTTGACATGATAAATCTTTCGAATTGTTTCAATACACGCGGCATTTGACGGAAGTGCACTGAGTTTCAATTATGCCAGACTTTTATTATTTTTTTATGCTCTATATTCATGCTACTAAGATGATTTACAATATTTTATTAATGACTGCATATTTGAGTTGGGCCCAGCGTGTATCCCGGTAGGAGGTAAAATCAAACAAAATCAGAGAATTGCCAGCCATTGCTATAGAACAATTTTAACTATCAAACAGGAAACTATTTGTCTGCTTTTGAATTTCTATGAAATGATCAGTTTCGTATTGAATAATTCTGCATTAGTTTAACTATTTGTTTTGGAAAAGCTTTAACCTTTAATGTGAATTGACACTTGCAATCCTATGGGCAAATGTACTGTAAGTTTGCTCATATGGTCTGTGGCTCGTTATTGTCTGTGGTATTTTTGATAGAGTGCACTGAGTACTAACACTTAATCATCAAAGTGTAAGATACTCGTAGGCACAGACATTGAATGTAATTTAACTTGAAAGGAATAGAGTGAAAAGACTTATCACATTAAAATTTATTTTTGAGATCAAAACCATGTAATTCACATTACTGGATAATTTGAACATTTGGGGCTCATTCCAACTGCTTAATTCATATAATTACCTAATTTGAATCGAGAAGTTGAAAATAAATGATTTGGAATTACCGGTGGACTATGTTTTAAGTTGTATCTGCAGTGAGCAGAAACTGAATACATAGTTGGAATCAGTGAGTATACCTTAACCAGGTAAGGGCGGCACGGTAGCGCAGCGGTAGAGTTGCTGCTTTACAGCGAATGCAGCGCCGGAGACTCAGGTTCGATCCTGACTACGGGTGCTGCACTGTAAGGAGTTTGTACGTTCTCCCCGTGACCTGCGTGGGTTTTCTCCGAGATCTTCGGTTTCCTCCCACACTCCAAAGACGTACAGGTATGTAGGTTAATTGGCTGGGTAAATGTAAAAATTGTCCCTAGTGGGTGTAGGATAGTGTTAATGTGCGGGGATCACTGGGCGGCACGGACTTGGAGGGCCGAAAAGGCCTGTTTCCGGCTGTATATATATGATGATATGATAATAAAGAAGTCCCTTCTTCCTGCTGTTTTCTGGTAGAAGGTACAGAAGCAGCAGAAGGTAGGGTGGGTAGGGTTGCTGCCTTACAGCGCTTACAGCGCCGTGGACCCAGGTTCGATCCCAACTACGGGTGCTGTCTGTACGGAGTTTGTACGTTCTCCCCGTGACCTGCATGGGTTTTCTCCGAGATCTTTGGATTCCTCCCACACTCCAAAGACGTACAGGTATGTAGGTTAATTGGCTTGGTGTACATGTAAATTGTCCCTCGTGTGTTTAGGATAGTGTTAATATGCGGGGATCACTGGTCAACGCGGACTCAGTGGGCCGAAGGGCCTGTTTCCATGTTGTATCTCTGAAACTAAAACTAAAAAACTAAACCTAAGAAGCTTTAAAGCGCGCACCACCAGACTCAGGAATACTTTCTTCTCCTCCGTTATCAAGCTCCTGAATGGCCCTTCCATATGCCAGGGAACTGTCAGATTCACCTCTAACTCATTGTGGATATTGTCTATGGAACTGATGCGCCACAATGCTGAGAACTATATTCTGCACTCCGTCAATAGTCAATAGTCGTTTATTTGTCACATACACATAAATGTGTAGTGAAATGAAACATTACCCGCAGTTGAAACATTAAGACCAATAAGAATAATCAATAAAAATGCAATAACACATACAATCATACACTAACACCAAACAAAAGAAACATCCATCACAGTGAGTTTCCTCCAGTCCCTTCTCACTGTGATGGAAGGCCAGAATGTCTTTTCTCTTCCCCTGCCATCTTCTCCCGAGGTCAGGCTGTTGAACTTGCCACGTCGGGGCGGTCGGGGCTCCCGACATTGGAGCGCCCGCTGGGCGGTGAAAGGTCCACGGCCTACTCCAGGCCGCGCCGGACGGTGAAAGGTCCACGGCGGGCCGACCCAAGCCCCGCGATTCGGGGCGGGCGAACACGCTGCCTCTGCCGCTGCCGGAGCTCCCGATGTCGGCCACCACCCAGGGGCCTGCGGGCTTCCCACGTCCACGCGGCCCGCGCCGGAGCCTCCGGAGACGAGTCGCAGCCGCTCCCGCAGCATCCGCAGGCAGCCAGCGCCGCAGGTGGTGAGTCCGGGCCGTGGGCCCCAGGTGGTCCCAGGTGCATGGCCGGTGGTAGGCCGCAACGGGAACGGAGACACGACACAGAACAAAGTTCGTGTCTCCGTTCGGGAGAGAGAATTTTTTACAGTTCCCGTTCCCTCCCACCGCCTCCCCCCCACATAACGTACAAACACTACACCATATTAAAACTACAATTCATACAAATTCATACAAAAACAACAAAAAACACAAAAGACAGACGGACTGCAGGCAAGCCGCAGCTGCGACGGCAGCGCTGGCTCCCACCAAGATATTCCACTTTGCTCTATCTATTGCACATGAGTTTGACTTAATTGTACTTATGTGTCGGAAAGAACTGCAGATGTTGGTTTAAATCGAAGGTAGACCCAAACTGCTTGAGTAACAGCAGGACAGGCAGCATCTCTGAAGACAAGGAATGGGTGACATTTCGGGTCGAGACCCTTCTTCCGACTAAATGTACTTATGTTTAGTATTATCTGATCTGTTTGGATAGCGTGCAAAACAACGTTTTTTACTGCACCTTGGTACACGTAACAGTATTAAACCTAAACCTAAGTTGTGAATTTAGTAGTGATAGAAAATTTAAAAACAATGACTAATTATGCCTGTATAACAAAGTTTTGGTGCTTGTTTGCTCATGGAAAAGATCACTGCAACTCAATTACACTTGTGGTATTTATTGCCCTTTGCTGGTGAGGGAAACTGCTATCACCTTTGAGATAACATGTTAATTATAATCCTCTCATTCTACTCTGGACTGTGGTGCGGTTATTCATGGCAGGAAAAGGTCTCTGAATTGACGTGATTAATTGACCGACATCTGAATTTACAATGGTTGCGGCAGCTCACAGCTTCATTCAGCCAACATGCTCTTCTGGCTAACGACAATAGTTTGGTAAACTAAATGGTAAGGTGTGCATTTATGTTTAGACTCTGACAACCTGGCAGCAAGACAACTGTGATGATCCTGCAATGGGAAAAGGTTTCTGACTACCTACCCTATTCACGCACCCCCATCATAATTTAGCGCTCCTCAATCAGGCTCACCCTCATTCTCCTCCGCTCCATTAAAAACAAGCTGAACCTATCCTTCTCTGCCATTCCATCCCAAGCAACCTTTTTAGACAATAGACAATAGGTGCAGGAGGAGGCCATTCGACCCTTCGAGCCAGCACCACCATTCAATGTGATCATGGCTGATCATTCTCAATCAGTACCCCGTTCCTGCCTTCTCCCCATACCCCCTGACTCCGCTGTCCTTAAGAGCTCTATCTAGCTCTCTCGAATGCATTCAGAGAATTGGCCTCCACTGCCTTCTGAGGTAGAGAATTCCACAGATTCACAACTCTCTGACTGAAAAAGTTTTTCCTCATCTCAGTTCTAAATGGCCTACCCCTTATTCTTAAACTGTGGCCCCTTGTTCTGGACTCACCCAACATTGGGAACATGTTTCCTGCCTCTAACTTGTCCAACCCCTTAATAATCTTATACGTTTCGATAAGATCTCCTCTCATCCTTCTAAATTCCAGTGTATACAAGCCTAGTCGCTCCAGTCTTTCAACATATGACAGTCCCGCCAATCCGGGAATTAACCTAGTAAACCTACGCTGCACGCCCTCAATAGCAAGAATATCCTTCCTCAAATTTGGAGGAATCCAAATTTGGATTTTTGCCAAATCTCCCGACATGTTGTCCAGTTATGATGGACCAAGTTGTCTCCAGTGTTTAAAGCTTCAAAAAATCGACGATGAATTGCGATGAAGTTCTGCTCCACAATAAAATGAGGGTAGTAGAGCAAAATCCAATGGAAGGTGAGCTCCTTTTCAACCACATTCCTTTGTGAAGGTCATGAAGTATCTTCCATTAGTACTTGCAGCCACAAAACTCAAATTGATGTGATTTTGGCAATTTCTAAAATTTTGTTTTTTATATATAAAATCTTCTCAATTTGTTTCAGTCATGCACATTTACATGGAAACTGTTCCCACATCCTGGACTATATTCAAAAATAAATAAAAGGAAGACAAATACATCCCTTGTTGTGTTCAGTACCTGCCACTCGAACACCAATGTGTTTAGCATTATTCTTCCTCTATAGTCATGAGCAAGTGGGCTGTGAAACACATACATCCCTTGTACTGATCTATAACATTATTAAAACCATACCACAAGTGTATATTACCTATCTGTCTTATTTTGAGTCTTGTTCAGATTTTTGCATTCACAACCAAAATCCCTGTAAACAATCAGGCATTGATTTAACAGAAGCCTGAACTGGTCATTTATCAGTGAAATTAATCGTTCTCACTTGAACCCAGTTAATCATTTGGCAGAGAAGCTTCACTTCCGTAACTGCCAACTGACTTTGCATGTTACCTAAAAGAGAGTGCAGAGTGCGATCCATGGGATAATGTCTCTTCAAAACAATGTAGTTAAGAGCAATGTTGATGGAGATTTGACACAAGCTTCAATGGGAATGAACCTAAACTTATATTGCCCATTCTACACAATCTCTCAGAATCTAATTAACCCTATTGCTTAAAGAAGCAAATGGATTCCATCTCGCCCATTTCAACAATTGCCAGCGATCATAAGATCATAAGTGATAGGAGTAGAAATGGACGATCAGCCGTGATCAGCCATGATTTGGATGATCAACCATGATCATATTGTATGGCGGTGCTGGCTGGAAGGGCTGAATGGCCTGCTCCTGCACCTATTTTCTGTTTCTATGTTTTCTATGTAATTAGGCCATTCGGCCCATCAAGTCTACTCTGCCATGGCTGATCTATTTCTCCCTCCTAACCCCATTCTCCTGCCTTCTCCCCATAACCATGGAGATTGCCATATGTGTTGAAATATTGTCAATTATGCAACCAACTGCACACAAATAAAAACATTAATTTCCATGATCTAACCATTGACCCAATTGGAAGTCAATGCTAGGTAAATATATTACTAATAACAATTCACCATTTTTATGTGAAATCTTTTTGCTGCAAAACAAATGATATCCTTTGTTTTTTGCTTTATTCTTTGACTAGAAGCTTTATCATGCAATTCAATTCTTAACGCAATAATATTTTAAATTAATTTTGCTTTAAAGCTCTGAGGCAGTGGACAGAGTACAAAATATTGCAATCGCAGAAATAAAAAGGTAAAAGAAGGGAGCTTTTTCTAAAATCCAATGATCCAAATGATAGACCACCATTAGAGTACATCGTACTGTTCTGAGTACCACGCCGCAGGTGGGATGTGATGCACCAGGGAAGATATCAAGAAGATTTATCACGTTATTGTCCGAATCAGTTGAGGGGAGTTTCAGTTACGATGCTTAAAAGTATAAGGGACTCAGAAGGAGAGGGTCAAAGGTACAATGAGTAATTAAGGCAGGTTTAAAGAGTGTTATTTATTGTGATGAAAATTGAATACAAAAGTAGGAAGGTTATAGAAACATAGAAACATAGAAAATAGGTGCAGGAGTGGGTCATTCAGCCCTTCGAGCCAGCACTGCAATTCGATATGTTCATGGCTGATCATCCAACATCAGTACCCCTTTCCTGCTTTCTCCCCATGTCCCTTGATTTTGTCAGCCCTAAGAGCTATTTCCAACTCTCTCTTTAATACATCCAGTGAATTGGCCTCCACTGCCTTCTGTGGCAAACAATTCCACAGATTCACAACTCTCTGGGTGAAAACGTTTTTCCTCATCTCAGTCCTAAACGGCCTATCCCTTATTCTTAAACTGTGACCCCTGGTTCTGGACTCCCCCAACATCGGGAACATTTTTCCTGCATCAAGCCTGTCCAATCCCTTACGAATTTTATATGTTTCTATAAGATCCCCTCTCATCCTTCTAAATTCCAGTGAATATGGTTCAGTTAAGTCGGGTAATAGTCAGAACATGTTTGGAGTATTGCAGTATTGGTCAGGATGTCAATATTTTGTCACCAGTTCAAAGAAAATACCTTGGAGCAATATCTAGAATGGATGAATTGTCTTATTAGGGATGGTTATATAGGCTAGGCTTGTATCTACCAGAGTTTTGAAGAGGCACGATTGAAACAAATTTGATTCTGAAGGTTCTTGTCAGTGGATGCAATGGGGTTTGGAGAGAATATTTCCTCTTGTGGCAGAATTTAAAACTCAGTTCACTATTTAAAGATACAAGGTTGCTTATTTATGACTGAGAGAAGTTGAAATCTCCTTCTCTTGTGAGAGTTTGACATTTTCAATCGTGGAAGAGAAGTTGGAATATTTTGAAGGCCGAGGTAAATGGATGCTTGTTAAGCAAGCAAGTGAAAATTGAGCTTTGTAGGATGGGAATGTGAAATTGAGAGTACATTTAGATAAAATCTAGAGAGCGGTGCTGAGCTACTATCTACCTCATTGGAGAGCAATGGACTATCTTTAATCAGACTTTACTGGACTTAATCTTGTGTTGAACATTATTCCCTTTATTTTGTATCTGTACAGTGTGGGCGGCTGGATTGTAATCATGAATAGTCTTTCCGCTGACTGGTTAGCACGCAACAAGAAAGCCTTTCACTGTACCTTGGAACACATGACAATAAACTAAACAAAACTAAATTAAACTAAGATAAGCAATGATTTTGTATAGTGGCAAAGCATACTCGAGGGACTTAGTGGTCTGCTTCTCTTCCTAATTCTTGTTTATTCTCTTGTATGACCTGCTGTAATTCGCAGAGAGATCAATAATTAAAGTTAGGGTGATTGAGTAATGACAATGTCAGCCAGAGGAAGAATGTGATCTGCAATTCATAACCTGCAAAGGAAATAGAACACCTCATCATATATAAAAAGCGCGTTGTAAAGTATGAATTCCTAAAGCACCAAGGAATAGAAAGTAAAAAATCTTTTCTTCTGCTGGGATTAATGTAAGGGGACTAATGTCCTCTTGCACTGTTAGAAATTTCAATGGTTCTACTCCAAATGTGGGGCAAGTGTCTACATTTTTATATTTTTCTCTTTGACCAACGTATGTAACAATAACTCTCCATCTTCGCAAATGATTTCTGAAAGGATTCAAGGCAGCCATTAAAATAATGCTGTGAGGTACAGCAGGCAGTGAAGAAAGCCAATGGAATGTTGGCCTTCATAACAAGAGGAGTTGAGTATAGGAGCAAAGAGGTCCTTCTGCAGTTGTACAGGGCCCTAGTGAGACCGCACCTGGAGTACTGTGTGCAGTTTTGGTCTCCAAATTTGAGGAAGGATATTCTTGCTATTGAGGACGTGCAGAGTAAGGTTGACTAGGTTAATTCCCAGAATGGCGGGACTGTCATATTTTGAAAGACTGGAGCGACTAGGCTTGTATACACTGGAATTTAGAAGGATGAGAGGGGATCTTATCGAAACATATAAGATTATTAAGGGGTTGGACACGTTAGAGGCAGGAAACATGTTCCCAATGTTGGGGGAGTCCAGAACCAGGGGCCACAGTTTAAGAAAAAGGGGTAGGCCATTTAGAACAGAGATGAGGAAAAACTTTTTCAGTCAGAGAGTTGTGAATCTGTGGAATTCTCTACCTCAGAAGGCAGTGGATGCCATTTCTCTGAATGCATTCAAGAGAGAGCTAGATAGAGCTCTTAAGGATAGCGGAGTCAGGGGGTATGGGGAGAAGGCAGGAATGGGGTACTGATTGAGAATGATCAGCCATGATCACATTGAATGGTGGTGCTGGCTCGAAGGGCCGAATGGCCTACTCCTGCACGTATTGTCTATTGTCTATTGACCAAACAGAGTGATTCCAAATTCAAGCTCTTGTTTTTTCCATCCAAGTTAAAAATAAAAACGAACTGGTTTTAAAATCCTTGTTTAGTATTCTGTCCATGTAAATAGACGGCTGCAATAAAAGGATTTAGGTTATCACCATACTTAGTGTAATTACAATGCAGCTGCATTACAAAAATATAGGCAATTCTGTCGCCTTCCGCAGAGACCGTTCCCTCCGCAACTCCCTGGTTAACTCATCCCTTCCCACCCAAACCACCCACTCCCCAGATACCTTCCTCTGCAACTGCAGAAGGTGCAACACCTGTCCCTATACCTCCTCCCTCGACTCTGTCCAGGGACCCCGACAGTCCTTTCAGGTTGGGCAGAGGTTCACTTGCACATCCTCCAACCTGATCCACTGTATCCGTTGTACAATATGTGGACTCTTATACATCGGCGAGACCAAATGCAGTCTGGGCGATCGTTTCGCAGAACACCTTCGCTCAACCCACCTGAACCAACCTGATCTCCCGGTTGCTGGACACTTTAATTCTCCTTCCCATTCCTACACAGACCTTTCTGTCCTTGGTCTCCTCCATTGTCAGAGTGAGGCTAAACGCAAATTGGAGGAACAGCATCCCATATTTCACTTGGGAAGCTTGCAGCCCAGTGTTATGAATATTGATTTCTCTCACCTCACGTAGTCCCGGCATTTCCTCTCTCTCTATCCCTCCCCCCCCCCCCCCCCCCCAGTCGTACTAGCTTTTCATTTTCACCCTGCAAACAGTTTGCAATGGCCTGTTTCCTTTATGATTGTTACTTTTTTGCATATCTTTCATTCATTGTTCTTTATCTCTCACATCACCGTCTATATCTCTCGTTTCCCTTATCCCTAATCTGTCTGAAGAAGGGTCTCGACCCGAAACGTCACCCATTCCTTCTCTCCAGAGATGCTGCCTGTTCCACTGAGTTACTCCAGCTTTTTGTGTCTATCTTAGACAATAGACAATAGACAATAGACAATAGGTGCAGGAGTAGGCCATTCAGCCCTTCGAGCCAGCACCGCCATTCAATGCGATCATGGCTGATCACTCTCAATCAGTACCCCGTTCCTGCCTTCTCCCCATACCCCCTCACTCCGCTATCCTTAAGAGCTCTATCCAGCTCTCTCTTGAAAGCATCCAACGAACTGGCCTCCACTGCCTTCTGAGGCAGAGAATTCCACACCTTCACCACTCTCTGACTGAAAAAGTTCTTCCTCATCTCCGTTCTAAATGGCCTACCCCTTATTCTTAAACTGTGGCCCCTTGTTCTGGACTCCCCCAACATTGGGAACATGTTTCCTGCCTCTAATGTGTCCAATCCCCTAATTATCTTATATGTTTCAATAAGATCCCCCCTCATCCTTCAGTTTAAACCAGCATCTGCTGTTCCTTCTTACACATTTTGTCTATGCATATTAATGTGTTTTATTGTAGCTAATTTAACCAGAACCAGAAAACACATCTCAAGCATTATGTACACATTTCATGGCCTTCTTGCTGGACTCAGCAAAGTGATAATGATCAGTGAACAAATATGTAACGACAACAGCCACTGATCACACATGTTTGGGTCAGAAAATCAACAGCAGTTCACAGGGCTGATGGATGACACGATACTTTAATGGTGACAAATAAATGTTGTTATGTGGCCTTGTGTAGATGGCGTATTCCCATACTCTCCAAGCACAGATATTGATGAAAACATAAAGACTAATTTTTCTGCTTGTGCAGCAGAGGAACAGGCCCTTTGGCCCACAAAGTCTGTGCCGAACACAATGCCAAGATTAACTAATCTCACCAGCCTACACGATTCCAGGCCCATCCATTCCCAGCATATCCGTGTGCCTCTTAAATGCTGTAGAATATTAGTGGACCAGATGGGTTTTATGATAATTCAATAATTTTTGTGATCATCATTGCTGTGACTATCTCTAATAAATTCCAGATTAGTACTTACATTTAAATTCTGCTTCTGCCAAGGTGAGATTTGAATTCAGGTCCCTGGATTGTTTCCATCTAGGCCTCTGATATATGTCAACTTATTTACATCGGCGAAACCAAGCGCAGGCTCGGCGATCGCTTCGCTGAACACCTGCGCTCGGTCCGCATTAACAAAACTGATCTCCCGGTGGCCGAGCACTTTAACTCCCCCTCCCATTCCCAGTCTGACCTTTCTGTCATGGGCCTCCTCCAGTGCCATAGTGAGGCCCACCGGAAATTGGAGGAACAGCACCTCATATTTCGCCTGGGCAGTTTGCAGCCCGGTGGTATGAACGTCGACTTCTCCAACTTTAGATAGCTCCTCTGTCCCTCCCTTCCCCTCCTCCTTCCCAGATCTCCCTCTATCTTCCTGTCTCCACCTATATCCTTCCTTTGTCCCGCCCCCCTGACATCAGTCTGAAGAAGGGTCTCGACCCGAAACGTCACCCATTCCTTCTCTCCCGAGATGCTGCCCGACCTGCTGAGTTACTCCAGCATTTTGTGAATAAATCTCTGATATATTAAGATATACACCAAATGCTGAAGTAACTCAGCGGGACAGGCAACGTCTCTGGAGAGAAGGAATGGGTGGCATTTCGGGTCGACACCCTTCTTCAGACTGATCATTCTGACCCATTGGTACATCTCAAACTCCAATGTGGAGTTAGGAGACAAGGCCACAGGATCAGTCTGAAGAAGGCCTCGACCCAAAACGTCACCCATTCCTTCTCTCCAGAGATGCTGCTTGTCCTGCTGAGTTACTCCAGCATTTGGTGTCTACCTTCAATTTAAACCAGCACCTGCAGTTCTTTCCTACACCTCTGATATATTAGTCTAGTAGCTTAATCATTTGTTTGATCAATTGTACTAAATCGTCCGGTACAGATACTTCTGAGTATTTGTGCCAGGAAGGTGCAGGTTCTAGATCCAGGGCAAATGAACAATATAATTCCATGTCAGGATGATGTATGACATGTCGTGAAACCTGCTAATTCGGCATGTACCCCATCCACCTGCTAATCAACCCCCGCCCCCACCTCACTTCTTTCCACCTATCGCTCTCCAGGCTTGCCCCAACCCCATCTCTATTTTGCAGCTTTCTACCCCGTTATTACCATGTCTGAAGAAGGGTCCTGCCCTGAAATGTTGTCCATCCATTTCCTTCACAGATGTTGCCTGACCCACTGAGTTCCTTCACCACTTCATGTTTTGTTCAAGATTCCAGCATCAGCAGTTCCTTGTGTCTCCGTATCTTTCTGGATGGCAAACATCACAGACTTGGGAGGTCAGGGGATAGAAGCCGAGTGAGTGTAGAAGTCGGGAGGTGATGTCGTGGTTATATAAGACGTTGGTGAGGCCGCATTTAGAATATTGTGTTCAGTTTTGGTCAACGTGTTAAAGGAAAGATATGAAGTTGGATAGAGTTCAGAGAAGATTTACCAGGATGTTGCCAGGACTCGAGGGACTGAGCTAGAGAGAGAGAGGTTGAGCAGGATATGGCTTTATTTCACAGAGGGCAGGAGGATGAGGGATGATCTTATAGCGGTGTACAAAATCATGAGAGGAATAGACCAGGTATATGCAGAGAGTCTTTTGCCCAGAGTAGGGGAATCCAGAACCAGTGGACCTAGGTTTAAGGTGAGGGCGGAAGGATTTAAGGGGAATCAGAGGAGTAACTTTTTCACACAAAGGGTGGTGGGTTTATGGAACAAGCTGCCAGAGGAGATAGTTGAGGCAGGTTCTATCACAACGTTTAAGAAACATTTAGACAGGTACATGGATAGGGTAGGTTTAGAAGGATCTGGGCCAAAAGCAGGCAGGTGGGATTAGTGTAGAAGGGGCATGTTGTTTGGTGTAGGCAAGTTGGACCGCAGGGCCTGTTTCCACTATGTTGACACGATGAGGGACAATGGTGAGTTTTGTTGAACTTTTTCTTCTTCTTGCGTTTGAGGCAGCAGAAGTTATGAAGCTGCTTCTGCTTCTGGTGTCTCTGTTTGTTGTCGTTCGGCTGACTGAGGTCAATTGACAGGGCTCACCACGGAGAGGTCGACAACATGAGCTCCAATTTTGTTGATAATGCACCTCTGTGGCCACTGTGCATCATTTTGTGGAGGGAATTAATATTTGGGGTGGGAGAATAGTGTGCCAAAGAAGTGGGCTGCTTTGTCCTGACTTGTTGATGGCAGAAGGGCCTTGGGGAGATAGAGAGTGAATCGTTTACCATGGCCTGGCCTGCTATTACAGTCATTGCATCCATGTTGTAATGAATGGGGTGCTCACTGCTATGCTGGTACAGCAGGCAGTGAAGAAAGCCAATGGAATGTTGGCCTTCATAACAAGAGGAGTTGAGTATAGGAGCAAAGAGGTCCTTCTGCAGTTGTACAGGGCCCTAGTGAGACCGCACCTGGAGTACTGTGTGCAGTTTTGGTCTCCAAATTTGAGGAAGGATATTCTTGCTATTGAGGGCGTGCAGCGTAGGTTTACTAGGTTAATTCCCGGAATGGGGGGACTGTCATATGTTGAAAGACTGGAGCGACTAGGCTTGTATACTCTGGAATTTAGAAGGATGAGAGGGAATCTTATCGAAACGTATAAGATTATTAAGGGGTTGGACACGTTAGAGGCAGGAATCATGTTCCCAATGTTGGGGGAGTCCAGAACCGGGGCGACAGTTTAAGAATAAGGGGTAGGCCATTTAGAACGGAGATGAGGAAAAACTTTTTCAGTCAGAGAGTTGTGAATCTGTGGAATTCTCTGCCTCAGAAGGCAGTGGAGTCCAATTCTCTGAATGCATTCAAGAGAGAGCTAGATAGAGCTAGAAGGATAGTGGAGTCAGGGGGTATGGGGAGAAGGCAGGAACGGGGTACTGATTGAGATTGATCAGCCATGATCACATTGAATGGCGGTGCTGGCTCGAAGGGCCGAATGGCCTACTGCACCTATTGTCTATTGTCTATGCTTTAAATCACACCATCCACCAAAATTTCTCCAGATTTAACAGCACCCTTTCTTCAACATGCCGTATGTTTTCTTTTCCTGAAAGAGATCGGCAATTGGGAGTTGTGATTATGATTCTAGTAGTATTACAATTGGCCTAGCAAGCAATGTTCGGGACCACAGATCCAAAGACATTTCGTGGAATTCTGAAGATGGGCACAAAATGCTGGGGTAACTCAGCGGGTCAGGCAGCATCTCTGGAGAATAGGAATGGGTGACGTTTCCAGTTGAGGTGACGTTCAGGTCAAAGGGCCTGTTTCCACACTGTATGACTTTATGACTCTATGACTATGAAATTCTTCTTCAGTATGCCTACTTTGAATTCCATTCTGGCATCTGAGGAATTTAAATGATAAACTTTAACAAAAAAAACGCATGGTTACATGCTAGTCTCATTAACCGTAACCACAAATCTTCTGGATTGCTGTAAAATCGTTTAAAAAAAACACTATTGTCCTTTGGGGAGTAAAGTTGATGTTCTTACTCAATCTGACCTACATGTGATTCCCAGATCCATGGCTACATGGCTGACCCTTAAAAAATGTCCTCTGCAGGTTGGTCATGGCAGCGAGGATGTCAGAAGATGAACTGGTGCAATTGCAGTGCTTCTGGCCTTTTGTGAGGTTTTGTTTTATTTCCTCTGGAGCCATGGTGTAGTGTGTGTTGTACTTCACGGACCGCTTTTTGTGCCAACAGCGGTTGGTACAAAAAACATACTCCAAAGACGTACTCCAAAGACGTACAGGTTTTGTAGGTTAATTGGATTGGTAACAAAAAAATCATAATTTGTCCCTAGTCTGCGTAGAATAGTGTTGGTGTTCAGGGATTGTTGGTTAGCACAAACTCGGTGGGCTGAAGGGCCCGTGTCCGTGATGCATATCTAAACTAAACGAAACTAAACTAAACCAAGCAGTTGATGAATCCAATCATGGTTGAATACATGGAAAGGGTGTAACAAGACATTTTTGAAAATGTAATTGTGTGAGGAACGAGGAATCCATTCTGCACAAGCCTGTAAGAAACAAGAAGTGCAGCTGGTATACACAAAAGTACACAAAGTGCTGGAGTAACGCAATGGGTCAGGCAGCATCTCTGGAGAACAGGATAGGTGATTGATAAGTCTGAAGAAGGGTCCCAACCCAAAACGTCACCTATCCATGTCTGTTTGTGCTAGGTGATATACATTGATAAAAACCTTGCTGGCTCCAGTCAAACTGGGAAGGAAAACATTGAACAAAGATACAATGAAGGAAACTGGTCCTTCGGCCCACTGAGTTTGTGCTGGCCAACAACAACCCATTTGTTTTGGGCTTTCTCCGGGTGCTCCACTTTCCTCCCACACTCCAAAGACATGCAGGTTTGTGGGTTAATTGGCTTCTGTAAATTGACCCCTGCACGTAGGATAGAATTAGTGTACGGGTGATTGCTGATCGGTACGGATTTGTTGGGTTGAAGTACCTGTTTCCATGCTGTATTTCTAAAACTAATACTAAATGGGAGAACTGCCAGAAGGGAGACATTGTCAATGTGGCAGTAAAGTTTACATCAAGGAATCTTTTCAAATGAGAGAAACAATACTCACAACTTGACAAGGAATCTTTATTAATAGAATACTGATATAATGTTAAATTCCTGTAGATCTCCATTCAGCATTGTTAAGTCTAGTTTAGTTTAGTTTAGAGATACAGCGTGGAAACAGGCCCTTCGGCCCACTGAGTCCGCACCGACCAAAGATCCCCGCATATTAACACTACCCGACACACACCAGGGACAATTTTACATTTATACAATTATACCAAGCCAATTAACCTACAAACTTGTATGTCTTTGGTGTGTGGGAGGAAACCGAAGATCTCGGAGAAAACCCACGCTCGTCACGGGGAGAACGTACAAACTCTGTGTGGACAAACATCCGTGGTCAGGATCGAACCTGGGTCTCTGGCAATGTAAGGCAGTAGTTCTACCGGTAGGCGGCCCAATGTCATGTCATAAATATTTTAACTGGCAAGTTGTATTGATTTTAATGAAAACTAGCACCTCAGTGATATGTTTCAAATTCTGAATTAATTGTGGCATCATCGTTCGCATGTATCCATTCTGATTGTGCCAGTTTTCGCTCTTAAAATTAGTGAAGCATGTTGTGTTGGAGTATGAACCTCCAGATGGCCGTGGCTGGTCCAGTGCACTGAGTATTGGGAGAGCATTGAATAACGGAGAGACACATATGCTCAGGTTCCAGCTGGTGGTCACTGCCTGGTGTTTAGGAGGAGGTCCTTTGGCTGATTTCCTTTTTCTTATCACTGGTCAATTGAGTTGCCCAATTGCAACTGGCCTGTTAGGCTTAGTTTACAGACTACACACCAGGAATCAAACGTAAGACCATCTGGTCCATAGCACTCTGCTGTATGCTGCCTTATACTGAATCAATGCTATGTGGATGACGAAACTACAAAACTTCATCCCCACACATCCAGTGGACGTTTGCTTTATGAGGAATACATACTATATTGTAATTATATTATTATCTACATGTTGTACATGATAAGACTGAATTGAAAACATCTATTGAGAGATATATATCCGATCAGGCGGCACAGTGGAGCAGAGGTAGAGTTGCTGCCTTACAGCGCCAGAGATCCAGGTTCAATCCTAACTACGGGCGCTGTCTGTATGGGGTTTGTACGTTCTCCCCGTGACCAGCTTGGGGTTTCTCCGGGTGCTCCGGTTTCACACTCCAAAGATGTAAAGGTTTGTAGGCTAATTGGCTTTGGTAAAATTGTAAATTGTCCCTAGAGTGTGGGATGGTGCTAGTGTACGGAGATCGCTGGTCGTAGGTGGGCCGAAGGGCCTGTTTTCGTGCTGTATCTCCAAGCTAAACTAAACTAAAGTAGCTTTGTGGGAAAGGACATCAGGGGAAGGATCACCTGTTGAAAAAGGGAGATCACGATCATCCATGCGATTTAGTAAGTTTGTGAGTGGGGAGGAGTTAGGTTCAGTTGGGAAACTCCAAGAGAATCTCGAGTGAACTTCCCTGAGAACTGATAACTCAAATTCCCTGGCAGCAATACAGGTAAGCTTGGCCTCCTTAATAAACAGAGTAAAAACACCTTTTCCATTCAAGACCTAATGCTGACGATTGCATCTTGGATGGGCAAATGGATGTCATGCAACTGTGAGCATGGTAAAGGTTGCATGCTGTTTGCTCTCAGAGCTGATACCAGGAAGCTTTCGTGACTTTGCACATCATTGTGCATGAAGAACTGGGAACAAAGTCTCAAAAAAATGCAGCCTGCACAGCAAGGTCTTGATTTGAGTGTAATTACATTTTCGGAGTGTATTAGGTGAGAGAGACAAAGGAGAAATGAGGGGCAAGTTTTTTTTCTAGAGAGTGGTAGGGGTGCCAGGGGTGGTGGTAGAGGCAGATGCGATAGTGGTATTTAAGAAGCTTTTAGATAGACACATGACTCTTCAGGGAATGAAGGATATGGACCACATGCGGGCAGAGGAGATTAACCTTACATCATGTTTGGCACAGACATTGTGGGTCGAATGGCCTGTTCGTATGCGGTATGTTCCTTAACAATATTGTCTGGGTGTAGTCAGGCAAGAAAGCATGGCTCAAAATGAAGCAAAAAAACGACCAAGTTAAAAAAAGACAAAATTGTAAGGAATTCAATTTCATTCCTGAACATTTTAATACTAGGAAAGAAATCTTGAGCAAACACAGGCTTCCACACCCCTGCCATGTGACAATGTCACCAACGTAACAAGTTGTATAAATGACACGATGATTCCGCTGTTTTCCAGCTCTGAACTCAAAAGGCATTTGCAAGTATAAACATCAGGGGAAATATTCATCAACGGGTTTTACACTGCTGATAAACTCCAATTTCTTTCTCCATCAAAGCATCTTTGCTTTTTGATCAATTGGACATCAAATGATTTTGGGTGCTGTCTATATGGAGTTTGCACGTTCTCCCCGTGGCCGCGTGGGTTTTCTCCGGTTGCTCCGATTCCCTCCCACGTTGCAATGACGTGCAGGTTTGTAGGTTAATTGTTTTTTGTAAATTGTCCCTAGAGTGTAGGATGGAACTGGTTATTGTTGGTCAGCAAGGACTCGGTGGGCCAAAGGACCTGTTCCCTCACTGTATCAAAAGTAAACTAAACTAATCCACAGGGAAATGCGAACAGAATTGACCACCTCTATAAAAAGAGATATACCATAATCATAATCGTAATTTATTAGCCAAGTATGTTTTGCAAAATACGACGAATTTGATTTGCCATACAGTCATAACAAAAAAGCAACAAGCCACACAACTGCATAAAAATTGACATAAACATCCACCACAGTGACTCCTTCACATTCCACACTGTGATGGGAGGCAATAAAGTCTTATCTTCTTTCCTCCTTTCCTCCCGCGGTCGAAGGAATCGAAACATCCGCAGCCGGCGATTGAGCTCCTACAAGTCAAGTCAAGTCAAGTCAAGTTTATTTGTCACATACACATACACGATGTGCAGTGAAATGAAAGTGGCAATGCCTGCGGATTGTGCAAAAAAAAGTTACAATTACAGCATATAAATTAAAATTAATACAGAAAATAAAATTTAGTCCCTGGAGTTATAATAGTTAACAGTCCGCATCGGGACGGTCGAAACCCCTGTGGCTTGGAGTTCCCGAAATCGGTCCCTAACCAGGGACAGTGAGCTCCACGATGTTAAAGTCTGCAGTTCCTGCAGGTTAGAGCACCAAAGGCCAACCCTGGCAAAGGGATCGCCCGTTCCAAAATGTTAAACTCCGCAGGCTCCGCGGTTTTGGAGCTCTAGAAGTCCCAGCAAGAGGCCGCCAACTCCACGATGTTAGGCCGCAGTGCGGATGGAGATGCGACACGAAAATAATCGCATCTCCGTCGAGGAAAAAGATAAGAAAAGTTTCCCCCACTCCCCCCCCCACCACCCCCCACCTCCCCCCACATAATACAAAACTAAAGATAAACTAAAACATACATTTCACACCAAAGTAAAAACACAGAGAAGGAAAAGACTAAGACAGACCGTTGGCAAGTCAGCCATCGTGTGGCGCCCCTGGTGGTTACTGAAGTTACAATGAAGGGTTAAAATGGTGGATGGTACTGAATTATGTGTAAATCATATTATTTGTTGTGTTTGTATTTATAATCTTTTATTTGTGGAATTTACTCAGGTTTTACTAAACTATTTAAAAGAATGCTGAGTTGTGTTGTTTTGTGAGCCTTAACTGGTTTTCTCCACCCAGTCAGAATCAAATCAAACTCGGGGAAAACAGGTTGGAGAAACCACCTACACGGGAATTTAAATGTGCGAGATTTGGTAGGAGCACACTTGTGCATTCTAAACATTGTGAAGCAAGCATACAAAGTTGTTTACAAATTTACTTTATTAACTGCATTATTTGGGGGATTTGAGTGTCCATTCTCAATACCCCATGAAAGAATTTCGAGCTCCATGTATTAATTTACAGGGTGTGCAAAGTCTATAGTCTATAGAAGGGGCCACAGTTTAAGAATAAGGGGTAGGCCATTTAGAACTGAGATGAGGAAAAACTTTTGCAGTCAGAGAGTTGTGAATCTGTGGAATTCTCTGCCTCAGAAGGCAGTGGAGGCCAATTCTCTGAATGCATTCAAGAGAGAGCTGGATAGAGCTCTTAAGGATAGCGGAGTCAGGGGGTACGGGGAGAAGGCAGGAACGGGGTACTGATTGAGAATGATCAGCCATGATCACATTGAATGGCGGTGCTGGCTCGAAGGGCCGAATGGCCTCCTCCTGCACCTATTGTCTATTGTCTATTGAGTCTTATATGTATTCAGCAACGTCCATATATCAGAGGGTATATGTGTGTAAAATAGTTAAAGAAAGGGAGTTAAAAATTTACTTTCTCTTTCGCCTTTAGTTTACTTTAATTTACTTTACTTTACTTCAAGGTTTCAAGGTCAGTTTATTGTCACATGTACCAATTAAGGTGCTGTGAAATTTGAGTTGCCATACATCCATACTAAGTGAAAAGCAACAAGACACACGACCACATAAAAGTTGACATAAACATCCATCACAGTGGATTCCACATTCTTCACTGTGATGAAGGCAATAAAGTTCAATCTGCTTCCTCTTTGTTTAGCCACAGGGTGGCCCACTAAGTCTGTGCCAAGTCATCCCTACACTAGCGGCGATCATCCGTACACTAGCGGCGATCATCCGTACACTAGCGGCGATCATCCGTACACTAGCATTACCTACACACGAGGGACAATTTACAACTTTACTGAATCCAATTAACCAACAAACCTGTGCACCTTTGGTGCGTGGGCGGAAACCAGAGCACCCGGAGAAAACCCACATGGTCACAGGGAGAACGTACAAACTCCGTGCAGACAGCTTCCGCTATAAGGCAGCAACTCTACCGATGCACCACTGTGCCATCCTTATTCAGAACAAGGACAATTCCACCTAAAGCCATGGCGTGAGGTGCAAAACTGTCTTCCGGAATAACAAGCAATGCATTTGATGAAGTTACCACATTCTCATCACGGATACTGTTGTACAAATCAGTCCCTTTCATTAGCAACTGCATTTTGAAATGACTTGTGTTTCATCCCCGTCAATAGCTCATTTCCAAGTTCACATTATCTCTAAACCGTATGAAGAAGAGTCCCGATCTAAAACGTCACCTTACCATGTCCTCCAGGGATGCTGGCTGACCCACTGAGTTACTCCAGCACTTTGTGTCAGATTATCTCAGTTCTGTGCTTCATTGGTTACAAGAAGTGTGCTTAAATCAACTCTGGTCCAGTCATCGGTGCAACATGTTCTAATATTATCAGTTCCCATTAATTTGTTTTAAAGGGCTTTTTTGTTTTGTTTTCCTGGATTAAACAAAATTTGACCACTAGATGGCAATAAATTACAATTTAGCTCTTTGCCAGGAAACATAAAATTACATGCTAAGCTTCACTCAAGGCTAAAAAGTGACCTTTAAAATATAACCAATAAATTGCTCTGAAATCACTGCCCCCATGTGAAAAAAAAATCTGATTATGGCACATAAATCTAGCTACTAGCTCTTGGATGAATCCAAGCAAGGCGACTGCCAATTGTATTTCCATTTCAATATGCCGGTAATATTTAATTGCTCACGGAATAATATTCTACAAATTGCATCATTTTTGTTTTCGTGCATTTTTATAATTTTTTTAAAAGTTATGTTTGCTCACTACCAAGAAGGGTATCTTGGATTGATTGAAAAAAGGGGAGAACAGAAGTTCATTGCGTAACCTTCAGTAGATCTTGCTAGTTCATGATCAGAATGTCTAATGATGATATTATGCCTAAATTGCAGAGGGATGCCAAGGGGGACAAAAGTAGGTAAACATACCTCAGGGTAGGTTTTGAGCTGTTTTACTATGCAGCTAGAACATGCTTGAAGCGTAGTGTGGAATCGTATGCTGTATTTGTTGCTGTGTGATGCACCATTTAGTATTTGTGAACCATTTACTTTTGCCCTAACTCCTATCTTAAATGCAACAATTCTGCATGACACTGTATATTTATTTGGTTTTGTTTGACAAGGGAGTGCCCACTGAAACCAAGCTTTTGATGTGCCTATTTTTTAAAGTTGTAAATGGTCCATTAACTTTGCCAGCAGGAACACAGCACTCTAATCAACAGGATTGCTGTCCTTGCCTCCGGTATATTAATAATGTAATTAATGTTTTAATATCAAATTTTTCCAGCATTAGACAGGGTCTAGGACCAGTAGTTGAATATTTAATGTACTTCTCATTAAAAATACCCTTCAAAATGAATGAGCTCGTTCAGCCTTTTGTTGATAGTAAAGGCTTTTATTGATGATAGAAGATTGTGTTCTGAGACCAAGATTCGCTTTGAATCAAACATATTCCAAAATGATTTAACCACTCACATTATTTTTTTTTCACCACGAGCCAAAATATATCCTTTTATTCATGCTTCATTTTGATTTTGTGAAAGCAGCCCTCTTAACTAGAAAATGAAATAAATGTTTAATCTCTTTCATAGTTTTCCCACTTGGATATCTGCTCTCTTCATCTATGAGGTTAAGCTGCAAAATGACCGGCGCTCTTTCCGTTAATACCAATTAGTATCATCCATTTTCTCCCGTGTTGGAGTGCCATGTTACTTAAAGTGAACTCTTCTGCTGAGATTGACAGAGTTAGAAATAATGTGCGCTGGGATACATTTTCAGAAGGAGAGGCGGCGTGTTTGATGGGATAAGGGATATAGGGTAAATGTGGTAAATCTATTTAAAGGCAACATGTTACAATACTTACCTGATACCAATACCTGGGACAGCTTCTTCCCAGATGTTATCAGGCAACTGAACCATCCTACCACAATGAGAGAGCAGTCCTGAACTACTATCTACCACATTAGAGACCCTTGGACTATCTTTGATTGGACTTTACTGTCTTTATCTTGCACTAAACGTTATTCACGTTATTCCCTTTATTATGTTTCTGTACATTGTGGATGGCCTGATTGTAATCATATATTGTCTTTCCGCTGATTGGTTAGCATGCAACAAAAGCTTTTCACTGTACCTCAGTACACATCACAATAAACTATGCTCAAACTCAATATGCGTCTACAAATTAAACCATTTAACCAATGGTGTAAATCATAGGCATTTGGGTCATGATAATTATTACCCATTAGATACTCTTGTGCTGTAATGTTGGTGGGAGCACGCCAAGAGCATAAATATTACACTTGGATCTGGAGATTTTTTCCATGGACTCTTTGGCTGGAGCCAATATCCACTCTAACTGAGATGGGCAGGAGAATGGAGTTCTCCTTGCATGAGCCCTCTGGGAAAGCTACTGCATTGGGAAGCTTGCCAAAGTGGGGAGGTAGTTCCCACTTAGAGTTCAGTGATGGAATCATACATCTTGGAAACCGGCCCTTTGGCCCATTGAGTCTGCACTGATCACCAAGTACCCATTTACATTGATGCTATGCCAATCCCATGTTATGACGTGTGAATGGGTGATCAATGGTCGGCAAGCACTCGGTGGGCCGAAGGGCCTGTTTCCTTGCCTCTATACTATACCGAAGGAAGAAAAATTGTTTGAGTGATCATGACCAAAGTGATCGAGGAGATGAACAGAGGTACATCAAAAATAGAAGTAAGAATACTTAAGGGCAGCATGGTGATGCAGTGGTAGAGTTACTACCTTACAGTGAATGCAGCGCCGGAGACCCGGGTTCAATCCCGACTACAGGTGTTGTCTGTACGGAGTTTGTACATTCTCCCTGTGACCTGCGTGGGTTTCCTCCCACACTCCAAAGACATACAGTTACTTAGTATATAGTATACAGATATATAGTAGGTTAGTTGGCTTGGTAAATGTAAAAATTGTCCCTAGTGGGTGTAGGATAGTGTTAATATGTGGGGACCACGGGTCGGTGCAGACCTGGTGGGCCGAAGGACCTATTTCTGCACTGTATCTCAAAACTAAACTAAATTGGCCAGATGGCCTCCCTACTGTTCAGTGAGGAATCATTCAATGATAAATGCAAGAGAATTTTGCACGTAAACGTTGTTATGAAAGTAAATGAAAATTTATTATGACATTTTCCGAGTAACTACCTTCCCTTTAGCTAAAATTATCCAAATAACATTTCCAGAAAGTTTTGACTAAGAAACATAATAAAACTGAGATTTTTATGAACTGCCTGATTTTTAACAGTGGCCTGATGGTGACTGTCGATCTATAGAAATATTTTTTTTTGTGTGGGAATGAACTGCAGATGCTGGTTTACACAGAAGATAGACACAAAAACCTGGAGTAACTCAGCGGGACAGGCAGCATCTCTGGAGAGAAGGAATGGGTGACTTTTCGTGTATTCGTCGCTGTATCTCTAAATCTAAAATCTAAATCTAAATCTAAATCTAAATCCAGAGATGCTGCCTGTCCCGCCAAGTTACTCCAGCATTTTGTGTCTATCTTAGAAATGTTTTGTTAGTGAGACTTGTGACTGTGAGTTATGTATGTGTCTCCTGCAACAAAACCCACTCTCATTAACCCTCTTGGGGATTACTGAGAAATTGTTCTTCTATCATTCGTGCGTGTGTTGTCTGCAAGAGCAGCATTAATTGCCCATCCCTGATGGTCCTGGAACTGATTGGTTTTCTCTTCCATTTTAGAGGCCTGCCAGGCACAATACTGTGACTTTGAGGCTACCCAGGCCAGACTGGGGAGGTGAGCAGATTTACTATTGTAAGTGACATTATTGAAACAGATGAGTTTCCAGTATTTAATGTCTCCATTATTGCTCCTCTGTTCTTAATTCAAGTTTCAAGTCATGAAAGGATCTTTCAGATTGCTGATCCTGTTATCGTTATTCATCAAATAATAAGTTCATAAGTTATAGGAGCAGAATTAGGCCTTTCGGCCCATCGAGTCTACTCCGCCATTCAATCATGGCCGATATATCTTTCCCTCTCAACCCCATTCACCTGCCTTCTCCGCATTAGCCCTAACTACTATTCTGCACACAATGCAAGGATCTATTATTTATGACATTTAAAACTAGAGAAAAAGCAGTGGGAATAGACAGAATTGAAGCTTTCCTTTTACTATGCCAACTTTCTATTTTACTTTTTACTTTCCTTTTACTATGGTTAACATGCTACATGGGTAGAGTGGAGCAGGGTTGGGAATAAGTTGGCAAAGTTGGAGATTTATGCGCAAGTGCTATCTACATATTTTTCTTAGCACAATTTTGGTTCAGGCCACCTTTCCAGTACAACTACAGATTATCAGTGTTGCACTTCCATTTGCCAGCTTCCAGTTTAGATTTAGATTTTAGAGATACAGCGCGGAAACAGGCCCTTCGGCCCACCGGGTCCGCACCGCCCAGCGATCCCCGCACATTAACACTATCCTACACACTAGGGACAATTTTTACATTTGCTCAGCCAATTAACCTACATACCTGTACGTCTTTGGAGTGTGGGAGGAAACCGAAGATCTCGGAGAAACCCACGCAGGTCATGGGGAGAACGTACAAACTCCGTACAGATGGCGCCCGTAGTCAGGATCGAACCTGAGTCTCCGGTGCTGCATTCGCTGTAAGGCAGCAACTCTAGCGCTGCGCCACTGTGCCGCCGAGTTCGCAGAGATGGAGAATATGCTTGTTTTTAAAACTTCTCTAACCACTTTTAAAATAGGTTTTCTCAAAGCCCATCATTTTGACTGGATTTTAAGTCACTTCTAATCTCTCTTGCTGTGGCTCTGTATCCTTTACCCTGCCTCTTCTACTGGTGATGTGCCTTGGGATGCCCATTTTACTTTAAAGCTTCAATATTAACACGTTTTTTTGCAGAATGAGGTTAATAGTCCCAAAGCCTGACTGGAATCATGAATATTTCATTCATTTGGCTCTTCGGAAGATACATATTCCTTGTTTGTTGGCCATTTTGAAGACCCTCGTCTGCTCTGCTTAAGTAATCATTATTCATTCATAAACTTCAGTTACTGTCAACAGAGTGAGCTTAGTTCAGTTTTTAGTTTGGAGATACAGCGTGGAAACAGACGCTGCACACTTACGCTATCCTACACACACTAGGGACAGTTTGCAATTATACTAAGCCAATTAACCTACAAACCTGTACGTCTTCGGAGTGTGGGAGGAAACCGGAGATCCCGGAGTAAACCCGCTCAGGTCACGGTGAGAACGTACAAATTCCGTACAGACAGCACCCGTAGTCAGGATCGAACCCGGGTCTCTGGCGCTGTAAGGCAGCAACTCTACCGCTGTGCCACCGAGTTGACTCAGCATTGATGATAGCTTCAACCAGCAACTTGATTCATGTATATCTACTTAATGCTCTAATCCATTAATCTACTTGAAAATCGTACGCCCATTCTTTCCTATTGTTGGGTAGGAAGGAACTGCAGATGCTGGTTTATAGTGAAGATAGACTCAAAATGCTGGAGTAACCCAGCGGGACAGGCAGCATCTCTGGAGAGGAGGATTAGGTGACGTTTCGGGTCGCGACCTATCTTCAGACTGAAATGGCTTTCCCATTGTTCCTAGACTGACCAGCAACCTCTAAAAGACATGGAAAACAACTGTTAGCTGATGAAATTTAATCTGCAGCATTCCACGGACATTTCCTTGTACTTTACAACCATCCTCCCAGTATGCAACATAAAAAATAAATGCATATTTTCTAACTATCTCCCGGTTCTAATGAAGGGCCCTGAAACCTGAAAGTTTAATCCATTATTCACCCATTCCTTCTCTCTAGAGGTGCTGCCTGTCCCGCTGAGTTACTCCAGCATTTTAATGACTATCTTCGATTTAAACCAGCATCTGCAGTTCTTTCCTGCACCTGAAAGTTTAATTCTGTTTTCCCTCCACAGCTACTGCCTGACCTGCTGAGTACTCCACTCATTCTTCTACCGTATTGTTTGAGACTGACCAATGTCAGTTTAAAGAAACCATACCCTCCCTTCTGCAAAGCAGATTACTCTTAATGGCGTTAACATGGCCGAGTTATCATTATAAGCCCCATCTCCCCTCTCTCCTGTGGTGGTAAATTGAAGCTACAGTGCCATCATTTTCTGTGCAAACACAGTGGGTAATTGTCCCTTTGCAAATTCCAATTTGCTGGGGAGCGATGAAGATGGGGGAGATTTAGTCCAGCTGCGGGCCAGGGGGATCTCCACAGCTTTTGTCTCAATCACATTTATATTCAATTCAGGTTCAGGAGAGGAAGGCAAAAGAAGCAACCAACTAGTCATTAAGTAGGTGAGAGCAGCTGGTACCACGATCGGTCGGCAATTCTTTCAGCTTTGTTACCATGGTGATTATTTTACCAGGATCGTGAGTTCAGAGAACTAGGTACACAGAATTCAAGCCATGAACATTTCATACATAAAACCAAAGCTTATTTATTTCCGAGGACTTTGATGCAGAACATTAAAAGCAGATTCCTTTAAACTTACCAAAATAAATTTCTAGTGATTTATTCCTTGTTTATTGTATTCCCAGGGCATGCAGAGGACAGAACATCAAATCTTACATTATTGCAGATGTAATCCTATGACAAATGTATTCTGTGAGAAAGGAGAATTCACACTGCAAAACCTAGTCAGCCTTTGTGGTGTTTTAACAAGAATAAAAATATGACTAAGATCCAGTTTCACACATATATAATATACATAAAGCAGACTAACACTGCATTAGTAAGATCCTGAGCATACATTATTTCTGGAATTTAAGAAACTAGTTCACAAAATGTCTTGAATAGTGTAACAGAAATCACTGTTATTAGCCCCTGGATTTATCCACAATGTCTTTGGAAGAAAGGAAAAAACCATGGACAAATTAGACTCCACGTCAGTAGAAAACCCTTCATCCAGCACATAATCATACACATGATTTCATCGCCCCAAAATGGTAGTGGTGGGGGGTGGGGGGGGGGGGGGGGGAGGTGGGGGGGGGAGCATGTTTCAACAGGAATTGGATAAATACAGAGGTTTGGGGTGTTGAGATGTTGAGGTGTCGGGGTGTGAGGAGGAGAGGCAAACCTGCAGCAGCACTGAAGGGCACTGAGTATGGTGGCTAGCATGGGCTCAATGGGCCAAATGGCCTCTTGCTTTGTCTGTCTGATTCTACGATTCAACTTTGAAGGTGAATTAAATGAATCCTATTGAATTAATACATAATATACCTTTCTCCGCCGAACTAGAAAATATATATCTCTAGAAATTTTTTGGAAAGGTCTAATTTACCAGAGCTAATTGTTGATTTTTGGTTCGTGAAGAAAGATCCTTATTTTACTTGAGTCTATCATGATTAAACAGATTGTGTCCATTCATAGAGTTTGTTGACTATATTTATTTCTATTCTGACAATTAATCTTTAGCTGTGATTAAGCTAGGGAGGCTGCAGAGGTTAAATGTAAGGGAAATGTACACAGTTAATGGCAAGACTCTTCCCAGCAATAATGTTGGGGTCCAAGTCCCTAGCTTCTGAAAGTGATAACACAAGGAAAGAAGGCGTATGGTATGCTTGTCTTCATCAGCCAGGGCATTGAGCATAAGAGTCGGCATGATGAGCTGAGTGAGGACTGCCTGTTCTTTATGGGTTCGAGTAGGCTTATAGGTCATCCCAGTCGGCGAGCAGAGTCTTAGTTCAATATCGTATCCAATCATTTAGCATATACAGAAAAAAGACAACCTTTTTTTGGCATTACATTGAAGTGTAAGTTTGTTACACAAACTCATATCCAGGAGCAGGAATTAATGAAGGGCCAAATGTGCGAGAATCTGTGCCAATTTGACATAATAATTGAAAGAAGAGGACAATTTCGATAAAGCTCATTGAGGTGAAAGTACAGTATGGTAACCCACTTGAAATCCAATTAACCCTCCTCAGATCAAATTTGCTGAAATGTGTCATTTCTCCCATTGCTGTGGCAAAGCCCCTCATCTTTTTAAAACATTGCAAGCAGCGTTATCATGTGATGAAACAAATAGTAAGTGAAATATGAGTGAGGCTCACAATAAATTGTTTAATAAAAACAAATTAAGTAGCCTGGTTATTTCGAGAGGAGTTTAATGACGGCTAATGCCATCAATTCTATATTGTCAAATGTTAGTGACATAGGAGGCTGTGGGATTTGGGCAGAATTAGAACTGTCAGCTCAATTAATATTACTGGTGGCTCTTGGGATGAATTATTTTATGATGACAGGCACGCTATTCTATCAATTTTTAATAATTTAGCAGCATCCATTACTAAAATAGGCTCATTGTTTAGTTTAATCTATATTTCTGCAGAGAGTGTACAAACACTTTGTGGCTCTCTCGCTGAGTCACAACAACCATGACTGCAATTCGAGTTCACTGTACAATTGTGCACTTTTATAACTAGAAACAGCACTTTACAATTTGTGCGAAGATTTTTTTTCCTTATGCCCTTCGCTTAATCTGTTGGAAATTTAAGAGAAGATTTCTTGACCCTCGGAATATGTGGGACACGGGTTATTCAGGAGGCAGGGACAAACTCCTCATTAAGAAGCCAGCCTCTGTCTATTGCAATAAAGGTGCCCTTTGTCAGTAGTTCATGTGACAGAAATCTGATAGCGAGCAGGAATCACTAGTGCCCAGTATACCATTAGTTTTGTGCCAGATTTGAGATATCAATCTTTAGATGTCCAAAGGCTACGTTGGTGAGGCAGCATTTAGAGTATTGTGTTCAATTCTGGGCACCATGTTGCAGGAAAGATGTTGTCAAGTTGGAAAGGATAGAGAGAAGATTTACGAAGATGTTGCCAGGAACCGAGGGTCAGAGCTATAGGGAGAGGTTGAGCAGGCTTAGACTCTATTCCTTGGAGCTCATCCACAGGAGGATGTGGTGACCTTAGAGAGGTGTATAAAATCATGAGAGGAATATATCGGGTAGATGCGCAGTGTCTCTTGCCCAGAGTAGGGGAATTGAGACGCAGAGGACAAAGGTTTAAGGTGAAGGGGGGAAGATTTAATTGGAATCTGAGGGGTAGCTTTTTCACACAAAGGGTGGAAAGTGTATGGAACAAGTTGCCAGAGGAGGAAGTTGAGGCAGGGACTATTGCAACGTTTAAGAAATAATTAAACATGTACATGGATAGGACAGATTTGGAGATATACTGGCCAAACGCAGGCAGGTGGGACTAGTGTAGATAGAATATGTTGGTTGGTGTGGGCAGGTTGGGCCGAAGGACCTGTTTCCATGTGGTATGACTCTATTACTCTATGGCTGCATTGCTGTACAGAATATAAATATCATCCTCCATCCATATCCACCTTCACTGTAAGGTAGCTCCCAAGATATGAGAAGTGGTCCATATTTTCGATGGGTCTTTAATTCAGAAGGCAGGAACGGGGTACTGATTGAGAATGATCAGCCATGATCACATTGAATGGCGGTGCTGGCTCGAAGGGCCGAATGGCCTACTCCTGCACCTATTGTCCATTGTCTATTGTCTATAATTCAGAGCGTAATGTTGCAGCAGAGGTATATTGATAGAGGAGCATTGCATTGTTAAATGCAAGGCTCTTCCTCTCGTGTGCTTCTTGGAATGAACTGATGACGGGTTGGAGTGCTGCCTGTGGAGGTAAGCAAGTGCATTGTCCACCTAATGCAACTCAACTACTGGGTGATTTGATTCTGGAGTGGAGACAGCTAAGATTCAACAGTTTCCTATTAGCCCACTTCAGCAGGAAGCTATTTTTTACAATTCCAATTGTATTTAATCATTTCAACATAAACTCTCCAGTTTTCCTGTTGGGATTCATGGTTGTGTCTTTGGACATCAGCATTATTCAGTAACTGAAGTGTTACTCACAAGTAGTATCAGTGACCCATCATCAGATGTACCCAAATCATTAGCAATCAGGTGCTGAATGAAAATTGAAGTAATGTTGTCCTAGTATTTGTTTTTTCAAAAACTACTCATAGTCATACAGTCATACAGCATGGAGACAGGTCCTCCAGCCCAACCTGTCCACACTGACCAACATGTCCCATCTACACTAGTCCCACCAGCCCGTGTTTGGCCCATATCCCTCTAAACCTGTTCTGTCCATGTACCTGTCGAAATGTTTCTTAAACATTGTGATAGTACCTGCCTCAACTACCTCCTCCAGCAGCTCATTCCATGCACCCACCACCCTTTGTGTGAAAAGGTGACTCCTCAGGTTCTTATCCAGTCTTTCCCCCTTCACCTTAAACCTACTCTTGTGTGCTTTTTAAACATTATCATCGATGGATTCCATGTCAAAGCCAGTTGGGGATGAGACGTGTCATAGGGTAGGTGCTGCATGGCGATCCCTGGGAATATTTATGTTGTATAACTGCAGTGAATTTAATTTTCTTTAAAAATGACAAAATGAAAGTAGGCCGGTTCTGTTGGACATGTTAACTCATCTCCAGTGTTCCCCGAGGAAGATGTTTAATGTTCCAGCGCTTGGCATATTAGAAAGTGTCTTTATTAATTAAACATTTGTTATTGTTTGGAATTGGCAAAAAAAGGAAAGATTGTGGAAAAAGGAAAAATCAAAAAAAGGAAAAATCTGTGTCATTTAAACCACGATAATGTCTCCCAAAAGCTAATAATGTATCTTAGATGCATTGCAGGGATTTATTTTACACAACTTATATTTATTTTTGCATTATATTTTTATGCAGAAGATTACTGTGCACTATTTCTTATGCATACCCCCTTTTAGCAGGTGTTTCACTAATTCCAGCCAACAAGAAAAATATGTACTCTTTGGATATAAGATCAAGCACAAAGTGCAGGTGTAACTCAATTGGTCAGGCAGCATTTGTGGAAGGAATGAATTGGCAACATTTTGGGTTGGTATCCATTCCTTCCACAGTTGCTGCCTGACTTGCTGCCTCACTTTGCAAGGGTTTCAATCTTCAGGAACTGGTCATTTTGTCTTCAGATGTGTTTTCTTTGCACCTACCCGAGCAAGGGTTCCCAACCTGGGGTAAATTTACCCCCCCCCAGGGGGTAGATTTCACCTACCCAGGGACTAAATTTGTTGATTCTGGATTTGTACATATTGACTGACTCTGTTTGGTTCTGGTATCTGTTCATCATTAGTTGTTCATAAATCAGTGAAATAACATTGTTATGTGCCATTATTATTGTTATTTGAACTTAAAATAATAATGTTAAAAACAGCGTTTTAAAATTTCCCCTTTGTCAGTTGCTTTATTATGGTAGAAGTGTAAACTCAAATTACTGAACAAAACAAGGTGGGGGTAAATTTACTTTCGAAAAGTTGCAAAAGGGTAAATGGGACGAAGAATGTTGGGAACCCCTGTACCTGAGCAACAATAAGTGTCCCTCCCTGACACTGCACTGGATTCAAACAGAAGACCTGGAGGTGAAAATGGAATATCTCACAGATGAGTTGAGTGGTTGAATGGGGCCTGATTGGTTGCAGTAACAAGCAGCATGCCAAATATGCGCCTTCATATAACGGAGCATAAATGGGGCACCTGGAATTAAAACAAAAAGTCTCAATCAAGTTTGCTTTGGTGTTGGAGTTAATGTATTAATTGGCATCAACCCTCTAAAGTGGTGACTGTACACTTCCAGGTCATTTTTGATTAGAGGTGGGATCTATTTGCAGCTACAATACTTAGCTATAATGCTAAACTGATTTGAAAGGCCAATTTTCCAATCCAATTCAAGGCTAGCCTTCATTTCTGAGGAATATCATTGCTTCCACAGACAGGCGTACCAAGGACCAGATTGCACTCACACAAAGCTGGCAGTTCCTTTGAGATCCCCTGTCTACCTGCAAAGTGCCATTCAGTTCATTCCATACTCCCATGCCTCACATTACAGCATATAATGACAGAGCATGCTAGAGATCACACATTGGTACATCCGACTATCCACACTATCCTGGACTCATCACTAAGTTCAAGGCTGATCCACATTGAATGCTCGTCTTCAATGAAAAGCTGAGTTTAAAGTTTGACAAGTGGAGTGATAAGCCTATCTGACCAGGTAGTCCACCAGTAAGTCCAGATTTAGCATTTAACTGAGGCCCAGCCACGACTCGTAATCAGCTACACGGCCGAAAGTGGTGCGGTCTGAGGTGCTGGGACCAATATAGATGAACAAATTCACTGCAATCACAGTGCTAATGTGAGCATGGGTAGTGTGCAGATACAATTGATGGGTGGGAAATCAGGGCTGCACATTATTTTATGTGAAGGACGGAACTGCAGATGCTGGTTTAAACTGAAGATAGACCACTCCTTCTACCTGTGCTGCCAATTCAGGGAGTTATGGACTTCGACCCCAAGATCCCTCTGCACGACAATGCTCTTATTAGGTTCACCAGATTGATTCCTGGGATGGCAGGACTTTCATATGAAGAAAGACTGGATAGACTCGGCTTATACTCTCTGGAATTTAGAAGATTGAGGGGGGATCTTATAGAAACTTACAAAATTCTTAAGGGGTTGGACAGGCTAGATGCAGGAAGATTGTTCCCGATGTTGGGGAAGTCCAGAACAAGGGGTCACAGTTTAAGGATAAGGGGGAAGTCTTTTAGGACCGAGATGAGAATTTTTTTTTCTCACAGAGAGTGGTGAATCTGTGGAATTCTCTGCCACAGAAGGTAGTTGAGGCCAGTTCATCGGCTATATTTAAGAGGGAGTTAGATGTGGCCCTTGTGGCTAAAGGGATCAGGGGGTATGGAGAGAAGGTAGGTACGGGATACTGAGTTGGATGATCAGCCATGATCATATTGAATGGCGGTGCAGGCTCGAAGGGCAGAATGGCCTACTCCTGCACCTATTTTCTATGTTTCTATTGTATATTTTCCCCATATATTCGACCACCCAAAGAGCAACACCTTACACTTGCTCGGATTAAACTCAATCTGCCCGTTTCTGTAGCTGATCTCTCTCCCACTGTATACATTGACAGCCTTTCTCACAGCCTGCAATGCCAGTAATCTTGGCGTTATCTGCAAACTTACTAACCAACCCGTCTACGTGTTTATGTCCAAGTAATTTATATATTTATCACGTCTCATTAACAAATCATATTGACAACCAGAATAAAAAATGATTCATTGTGATTAGCACGTGAGTTGCAGTTGTTATACAGGTGAGATGATGGAGAGATTCAAAATGTATAGAAGGAATAAGATCATAGTAGAAAGTATGTTTATAAAATGAATGCAGAATGTCAATTCTGGAAGCAATATGTATTTATTTCTGAAGAAAGGTCTCAATCCGAAACGTCACCCATTCCGTTTCTCCAGAGGTGCTGCCTGTCCCGCTGAGTTACTCCAGCTTTTTGTCTCTATCTTCGGTTTAAACCAGCATCTGCAGTCCCTTCCTACAGATGTATTTATTTACATTGTTTACCTGTATACTAAAACTCTCGTTTGTTATCTTGTTTGTGACTGAACTTCAGCCAAAACGGTACACGATAGCGCGACAATTTTAGGCCCACCTTACTCACATTGTCACTTTAGTGATAATGCAAGTAGTTTTATTGAAATCGGTGTTATAATTTTAAAGTTATTCACTTTTTGAAGTTTAAAAGGAGGGGAGGGGGAGGGGAGGAGGGAGGGAGGGAGGGGGGAAGGGGGAGTGGGGGAGAAGGGAGAGGGGAGGGGGTTTGAGGAGAGAGGGGAGGGGGGGAGGACAGGGTGCTGCACTAATGCAGGAGAGGTTTGGGCATAACGGGTCCACTTGGTCTAGTACACAATAAAACTGGGAGCACGTTTATAGTGTAGAACTACAATCTTTATCCAGTCTCACACTTGGATTGTCCGATTGAATGATCTTACGGCTTATTTTCAACAGGTAGGTATTTGTCTTCACTTTTCTGGCAATGTGATTCTCCTGTCTGTTCTCAAATCCACCCGATTGTCATTGCACTGACTTTGTTTCAAATACCTTTTGAGCTTCATATTCTCTGGAGTGGCACTTTGTAATTGTGGCCAGTTCCCCAATGTCTCACAGGAAGGGAAAACCAGTGACAACTCAATTTATTTCAACTTTAGGGGCTTTCATTCAAAGAAAAATATGAAACGGCTGACAAGCAGTTATGCCGGTAAGGATTTGTAGGAAGGAATTGCATCAAAGATAACACAAAATGCTGGAGTAACTCAGCGGGTCAGGCAGCATCTCTGGAGAAAAGGAATAGGTGACATTTCGGGTTGAGACCCTTCTTCAGGGTTTTGCACCGAAACATCACCTATTCCTTTTTCCCAGTGATTTACTCCAGTATTTTGTGTCAATGCTAGTAAGGATGCTCATAGATCCCTGGAATGATCTGGCTATCAGTGACAAGAAACGCCTGAAGGCTTTCCAAAAGTTGTGTAGAGTGATCAGTAAAGACTTTCATGAATACAAAGTGTTGGCACATATTGGCATCAAGTGTTGGCAAGAGTAGGTTTCTTCACTCTTGAAGAATTGGCCCATCACAAAAAAAATGTCTGTCCATTTTACACTGTCTTTCCAGCTTAGTTTCTCCACCAGTTTGATGATAATGTGCAGGACTATTTCCCAAGATCCATAGTCCCCTGGAAGGTAGATGCTGATCTATAATTGATGGGCTGAATGGCCTAATTCCACTCTTATCACTTATAATCTGATGATAAATGTCACATCTGCCTCTTGTTTTCTTCCCCCACCAGATACATCTGGACTTATCAGTGAAGGAAGGAAGGTGAGGCTTAGCTCTCCAGCTTGGTGAGCTGCCCATTTGGTTATGGCTGATGATAGCATGTGGGTACCCATGAGTTTAGAATAATGAAGGGACCTCATTACTGAGATGTGGAGAGGATGCTTCTAGGAATTAAGGGTGCAGCCTCAGAATAAAAGAATATACCTTTAGAAGGGAGATGTGGAGGAATTTCTGGTGAATCAATGGAATTCATTTCCACAAACGGCTGTGGAGGCCAAGTCATTGGGAATTTTACAAAGCGGAGAAGGACAGGTCCTTGATTTGTGAGGGTGTCAAAGGTTATGGGGAGAAGATAGCAGAATAGGGTTGAGAAGGAAAGGTAGATTAACCATCATTGAATGTTGAAGTAGACTTGATGGGCTGAAAAGCCTAATTCTGCTCCTATGACTTATGAACTTATGAATGGATTTCCTCTTTTCTTGCACAATGACAATTGCAGCCTTGTCTTGTTCCATCCTTCCTCTGTATTCAACCATGAATGTACCTCCTATTATTGATAACTTGGGAATGATATGAAAAAGTAAAGCAATGTTGGGGGAATTTAAACACATTTGTTGTAAAACATCTTTCACCTTAATCAAGATTCAGTAACCTGCCTGCTTCAAGCCTTATTCTCAAGATTATCTCTTGTCACTGTCTACCTTCTGCCTCCACAATAAACCATTTGCGCTCAAGCATCGATTCAGATTGGAATTCATGTTCATTAGATATAGGAGCAGAATTAGGCCATTCGGCCCATCGAGTCTACTCCACCATTCAATCATGGCTGATCTATCTTTCCCTCTCTACGCCATTCTCCTGCCTTCTCCCCGAAACATTTGACACCCTTACTAATCAAGAACAGTAATCAAGGAGGCCCCTGTGTGTGTTGGCTGCAAATGGTTGTGACAATTGATGGTAGATGGGGTGGCTGGAGGAATGGCACTAGCTCGATCAAGCACAAGCCTATTGTTTCCTTTCCAATCGACACATTCATGAGTCCACCGTTGGCAATTTACCAGTGTCCTTGTTATTGCTAGTCAGATAACAACCCTTCTGCCCCATCTTGTTGAGCCATTATAGTATGTGACCTGCTCCATGTCTGCCAAGGCCATCTACCAGTTAACTGCCTTTCACCATACTGCAGATTCTGGTCAACACTATATTTGTGTATTCGCGTGGGAAGCGTGGTCTCACTCAGTGGTTGAAAGATAATCAGCATAGCAAGCTGTCACGGGATAAATAGTATAAGAAGATAACTGCAGATGCTGGTACAAATCAAAGGTTTTTATTCACAAAATGCTGGAGTAACTCAGCAGGTCAGGCAGCATCTCGGGAGAGAAGGAATGGGTGACGTTTCGGGTCGAGACCCTTCTTCAGACTGATGTCAGGGGGGCGGGGGGTCACAGGATAAATGATTCATGGGCACGTCCTGCTTTTGGACATCCACTATGTTATTGGTGTTCAATAATATGCAAAGTCAGTTGACTTATTTAATGCAGAGATAGATAGGTTCTTGATTAGTACGGGTGTCAGAGGTTATGGGGAAAAAGCAGGAGAATGGGGTTAGGAGGGAGAGATAGATCAGCCATGATGGAATGGTGGAGTAGTCTTGATGGGCTGAATGGCCTAATTCTACTATCACTTATATGATCTCATGAGATTATTGTTTGGTTGCGATCATTGAAAGAGTATTATTTCTTCCGCTTCGTGTACGCCTTGGAATTTTGGCGTGGCAACTGCAAAGCAAAGTGCCTTTGATAAGGTCCCACATGGGAGATTGGTGAGCAAAATTAGAGCACATGGTATTGGGGGTAGGGTATTAACATTGGTAGAGGCCAATTCACTGGATGAATTTAAAATAGAGTTAGATAGAGCTCTAGGGGCTAATGGAATCAAGGGATATGGGGAGAAGGCAGGCACAGATTACTGATTGTGGATGATCAGCCATGATCACAATGAATGGCGGTGTTGGCTCGAAGTGCCAAATGGCCTCCTCCTGCACCTATTTTCTGTTTCTATGTTTCTATGCTACAGTTGAGAAGATGACAATTGCTGAGAATTCTACCATTCGATCTGCCTGGAGCTCTCTTGACCACGGAACTATCTATGAATTCAATTATCCTTGAGTGGTGAGCTTGTGTTACCTTTTTTAAAGCAGCATGAATCAGCTTTGTAGAAATTGATAGCGTTGGTTACCTTGACGACTGCTGCAAAGGTTGATCCCCTCCTGCTGTGTGGGTTCAGCATTTGGCAGATCTCATTTAACACCTTCCTTGAGAAAGAGACTGTTGCTCATCGGTCAGGTTGATATGCGTGGAGTGCTACTCGAAAATTTGTTGTGGAAAGTGCTATTTGCAGGGGAGCTTTCTCCCACTTAGAGTCATAGAGTCATATAGCATGGAACCAGGGCCTTTGGCCCAACTTTCACCGGGTTAATTCCCAGGATGGCAGGACTGACATATGATGAAAGAATGGACTAACTAGGCTTGTATTCGTTTGAATTTAGAAGGATGAAAGGGAATCTTATAGAAACATATAAAATTCTTAAGGGATTGGAGAGGCTAGATGAAGGAAAAATGTTCCCGATGTTGTGGGAGTCTAGAACCAGGGGCCACAGTTTAAGAATAAGGGGCAGGCCACTCAGGACTGAGATGAGGAAAACAAATTTCACCCAGAGAGTAGTGAATCTATGGAATTCTCTGCCACAGAAGCACTGGAGGGCAATTCACTAGATGTTTTCAAGAGAGAGTTAGATATAGCTCTTAGGGCTAATGGAATCAAGGGATATGGGGAGAAAGCAGGAGCGGGGTGCTGATTTTGGATGATCAGCCATGATCAAATTGAATGGCGGTAGTGGCTCGAAGGGCCGAATGGCCGACTCTTGCACCTATTTTCTATGTTTCTATGTAACTTGCCCACACCAACCAACATCTCCATCTACATTAGTCCCACCTGTCTCCGTTTGGCCCAGATCCCTCTAAACCTATCCTATCCATGTACCTGCCTAATTGTTTCTTCAACATTGTGATAGTACCTGCCTCAACTATCTCCTCCGGTCGCATGTTCCATGCACCTACCACCCTTTGTGTAAAAGTTTGCCCCGCAGTTTCCCCATTAAATGTTTCCCTTCTCACCTTAAACCTAGGTCCTCTGGTTTTTGATTGCCCCACTCTGGGCAAAAGACTGGGCATTTACCCGATCTGTTCCTCCTATGATTTTGTACACCTCTATCTGATCACCCCTCATCCTCCTGCGCTCCAAGGAATAAAGTCCTAGCCTGCTCAAACTCTCCTTGTAGCTCAGGCCCTTGAGTCCTGGCAACATCCTTGTAAATCTTTTCTGCACCCTTTCCAGCTTGACAACATCTTTCCTGTAACAGGGTGACCAAACCTGATCACAAATTTCTAAATGTGGCAGTTAGTCTTGCTCTGCTATGGATCTACCCATTGCAACCAAAACATCCATATCTGAATGAGAAATAATCAAGCTGAAGTCAATCTGTACTTTTAACTTTGAACGTATTTTCACTTTCAAGACACCTCAAATTCCATCATTGTCTAACAGTCATCCACAAGCAAAATTGCCTGACCTATTTTCCCACCAGTCAATCAGCACCAAATACAGAAACCAACCACGCTTACTCTAAATAGGTCAATGAGGAGTGGAGACTCCTCTTTTGGCTATTGAATGCTGAGGTGTTGTAGAGCATGGTTTTAGTTGGATTGCCATGGGTCTACTTAGTATCATATATCATATCATCATATCATATAAATACAGCGCGGAAACAGGCCTTTTCGGCCCACCAAGTCCGCGCCGCCCAGCGATCCCCGCACATTAACACTATCCTACACACACTAGGGACAATTTTTTACATTTACCCAGTCAAATTAACCTACATACCCGTACGTCTTTGGTGTGTGGGAGGAAACCGAAGATCTCGGAGAAAACCCACGCAGGTCACGGGGAGAACGTACAAACTCCTTACAGTGCAGCACCCGTAGTCAGGATCGAACCTGAGTCTCCGGTGCTGAATTCGCTGTAAAGCAGCAACTCTACCGCTGCGCTACCGTGCCGCCGATAATATACATGTTAAATCAGCTTTGCATATGGGTTAACTGTGTGCCTTTTGCTCTGCATATATGTGTTGAGTAGAGCAACGGACATACTCCTGTTCTTTCAAATATGGCAACTAAATCAAGTCAAGCTTAAAAAAGAAGTGTGGTGCACTCTTCTGCCTGGTCATTTAAGGCAAATCGCTACTTGAATTGCCAAAATCATGGACGACACATTGCCCAATTTTGCAGCCTTGGTATCTAATTGTCCAGAAGTCTATTATCCAGGATAATATAAAATTAGAAAAATTAGCATTTGAGAAAATAGACAATAGTTCAATTTATTGATCAGAGAACCAGAGATAGAGCACAAAAACAGATCCTTCGGCCCACAGAGTCCACTTTGACTATCAACCATACATTTATGTTAAACATACATTAATCTCCATTCTTTTGTAATTTTTTTGTCAAATATAGCACTTTATAACTACAAAGAAAAAAAACAAATGAATATTACATAATTAATAGTAGTTATAGATGCAACAATATGATTATCTACTGCATCATTTGATAGGTATTTTGTGTTGGGTGACCTCAGTTAACCTGCATTTAAAAAAAATATGTGTTCATCGTATATTTGGCTTATTTCAATATTTTCCTCCTGTAGACTTTAAAAAATAGGATTATATATATATATATATATATATATATATATATATATATATATATAATTAGAGAAAACGAATCCTCACTTTAAGCACTGGTAAGGCAGAAGAAGTAACCATAGCAACTCCTCCTTAATAGGAGCTGCCCGGCTCTACTTGGTATCAAGGCCATAAACAGCAACACTGTTAAGTCTTATGCTTCCTTTCAATATCTACCTGTTGCCATGGCAAGTAACTAGGCATTTTGGTCCCACTAGCACAATATAATTAAGCCGATACCTGTATTGTGAACAAAACGATATTGTAACACGTGATTTTGCTTTCTTCTCTTCACAATGTTCTTTATACAATACAATACAATACAATATATCTTTATTGTCATTGTACAGGGTTACAACGAGATTGGGAATGCGCCTCCCATACGATGCAATAATTTAATTAATTTAAACAACAACAACCCATTATGGGGAATACGCCCCGATCTTTATCAACGGGGACAGTGTGGAGAGAGTGTCCAGCTTCAAGTTTCTGGGCACTCACATTTCGGAGGACCTAACATGGTCCAATAACACTGCTGCGCTGGTCAAGAAGGCACAGCAACGACTGTTCTACCTAAGAAATGTGAATAATCGGCATCAGAGTCATATTTAATTAAAGCAGTAATGACTTCAAAATAAATAGGTTGATAATACCTTTGACATGGTCGGCACAGAAATGTGCATGAATATACACCGATCAGCCAAAACATTATCACCACTGACAGGCGAAGTGAATAACATTGATTATCTTGTTACAATGGCACCTGTCAAGGGGTGGGATATATTAGGCAGCAAGTGAACAGTCATTTGTTGAAGTTGATATGTTGGATGCAGGAGAAATGGGCAGGAGTAAAGACCTGAGCGACTTTGACAAGGGCCAAATTGTTATGGGCAGACGACTGGGTCAGAGCATCTCTGAAACGGCAAGGCTTGTGCGATGCTCCCAGTCAGCAGTGGTGAGTACCTACCGACAGTGGTTCGAGGAAGGACAAACCACAAACCGGCGACAGGGTGTTGGGCGCCCAAGGCTAATCGATGCACAGGGGCAACAAAGGCTATCAAGTCTGGTCCGAACCGACAGAAGGTCTCCTGTGGCACAAGTTATAGAAAATTTGAATGGTTGTCACGGAATGTGTCATAATACAGTGCAGAGCACCCTGCTGCGTATGGGGCTACACACAAAGGACCAACAGCATATTAGGCAGGTAGGTGGTCATAATGTTTTGGCTCATTAGGTCATAATGTTTTGGCTGATTGGTGTATTGGCACAATAATATTTCCATGGCATTACTTGAAGATCAAATTCTCTCTTTGCTAACACTTTTAATTCCTATTCATGTGCCTATCCAAAAGCCTCTTAAACAATTCGTATTTGCCTTCACCACCAAACCTGGCAGCGGATTCCTGGGTTCTGACTGTCTATCCTACCTATGTCCCTCATAATTTCAAACACTTCTATCAGGTCTCCCTTCAACCAATACCTTTCCAGAGAAGGCACTCCAAATCTGTCCAACCTCTGTTTGCAGGTAATCCAGGCATCATTCTGGTCAACCTCCTTTGCACCCTTTCCAAATACTCCTCATCCTTCTTGCATTACGACTACCAGAAATGCACACAATACTCCAGATGGGACCTAACCAGAGTCTGAAAAAAGGCTGCATCATGATTTCCTGACACTTATGCTCAATGCCATGACCAATTAAGGCAAGCATACCTTATGCTTTCTTTACCACTCTCTCTACTTGTGCTGCCACATTCATGCAGTTAAGGAATGGATCCCAAAATATTTCTGTAAATCAATGCTGTTTAGGGTCTTGCTATTAATTGTGTATCTTCCCCTTATAATCGAACTTCCTAAAATGAAACATTGCACACTTGCTCGGATTAAACTCTATCTGCCATTTTTCCATCCATTTCTATAGCTGATCAATGTCCCGCTGCACACTTTGACAGCTTTCATCGCAGTTCGCAACTCCAGCAATCTTGGTGTCACTTGTAAACTTACTAACCAACCCATCAAAATTTACGTCCAAATTTTACATCTACATGTAAAATAAAGCAGCTTAAACTAAGCCTTGGATGGTCTTAACCTTAGTACATTTGATTGAGTATAGGTATATTGAAATAAGTATACAGTGGGTAGTTAGAGCTCAGGATTATGACTGGTTAAGGCTTGGCAATTTTTCTTTCATTGCAAATGAGTTCAACGTTCACGCTAAACCTGCAGTCTTTCACTATTTCTGGGGGGGTTGCCTGTTTAATTTCCAAAAAGACAGACATAAAACATGTTTTATATCCTTTCCATTTCATTATTTTCCAATATACCTTTGTTCTATTTGTAAGGGGCGTGCATTAAATCATGATAATCCTTTGATTTATACGCTTGCTTGTAGCTTATACCCACTTTCATATTCTACCTTGACTTTCTTTATCATTACCTTGATCCTCCTTTGCTGAATGCTGAAATTTGCCCAATCCATAGGCTTATGGCTTTTATTGATTGGTAATGTTGCCAGTCTTTACAGTTATTTCTAAATTTAGCATTTTGTAACACCACTGGGCTTACAGAGTAAAGAAACAAACGCCACGTCAGAAAACCAGTGAGAATGAAGGATTCAGAGAATAAAGGACATTAGATGCCAGCCAGCTTATCACAATAAGTATATTCCTATTTGGATTTCAGTTTCTCTGGATCATAAGGTTAATAAGGAATAGGAGTAGAATTAGGCCATTCGGCCCATCGTCTACTCTGCCATTCAATCATGGCTGATCTATCACTCCCTCCTAACCCCATTCTCTCCATAACCTCTGGCGCCTGTACTAATCAAGAATCTATCTATCTCTGCCTTAAAAATATCCACTGACTTGGTCTCAACAGGCTTCTGTGGCAAAGAATTCCACAGATTCATCACCCTCTGACTAAAGAAATTCTTCCTCATCTCCTTCCTAAAAGAACGTCCTTTAATTCTGAGGCTATAACCTCTAGTCCTAGACTCTCCCACTAGTGGAAACATCCTCTCCACATCCACTCCATCCAAGCCTTTCACTATTCTGTATGTTTCAATGAGGTCCCCCCTTATTCTTCTAAACTCCCGCAAGTACAGGCCCAGTGCCGACAATCGCTCAACATAGGTTAACCTAGTCTTGTCTGGATGTCCTGAAAATTGCATAGATGTTCTGAGGAAATCTTACACCAGAGTTCATCAGAACAACATCTAGTAGTGTATATCTATACAGTGTATGATGTAATTTTTCATTTTCTTCTTTTGTAGCCTATTCCTTAAGAAGATGCTTGATTGCTTGAAATTACTTGATAGAAGTATATAAAATGATGAGAGGTATAAAATGACCCCCGGGCTATCTTTGATCGGACTTTACTGGCTTTATCTTGCACAAAACGGCATTCACGTTATTCTCTTTACCATGTGTCTGTATACTGTGAATGGGTGGTGTAAGAAAATAACTGCAGATGCTGGTACAAATCGAAGGTATTTATTTCACAAAATGCTGGAGTAACTCAGCAGGTCAGGCAGCATCTCAGGAGAGAAGGAATGGGTGACGTTTCGGGTCGAGACCCTGTGAATGGGTCGATTGCTGTCACGTATTGTCTTTCCGCTGACTGGTTAGTACGCAACAAAAGCTTTTCACTGTACCTGGGTTCATATCATATCATATCATATATATACAGCCGGAAACAGGCCTTTTCGGCCCTCCAAGTCCGTGCCGCCCAGCGATCCCCGTACATTAACACTATCCTACACCCACTAGGGACAATTTTTACATTTACCCAGCCAATTAACCTACATACCTGTACGTCTTTGGAGTGTGGGAGGAAACCCAAGATCTCGGAGAAAACCCACGCAGGTCACGGGGAGAACGTACAAACTCCTTACAGTGCAGCACCCGTAGTCAGGATCGAACCTGAGTCTCCGGCGCTGCATTCGCTGTAAAGCAGCAACTCTACCGCTGCGCTACCGTACCGCTATTCATGTGACAATAAATTAAAGTAAACTAAAAAATAGGGTATTCAGTCTTTTTCCCAGGGTGGAAATGTCCAACGCTACAGATCATAGCGATAAGGTGAGAGATGGAATGTTTAATGGAGACGTGTGGGGCAAGTTTTTTACACAGAGAGTGGAACACATTGCCAGGGGTGATGGTGGAAGTAGAAACGATAGAGGCATTTAAGCAGGTTAATAACCTGGAAATGCAGGTAGTAGAGGGATATGGATCATGTACCGGGCAGTTGGGATTAGTTTGACTAAGCATCATGTTCAGCGTAAACACTGTGCCCATTCCTGTTCTATGCTCATTGTTCTAAGCTCTAAGTGACACTGACCTATTTAACAGGTGTTGACTATGAACCATTAAATTTTCACAAGTCAGGTTTACTCTATATGTGGAGATTGGTAAGACGCTCTAGCCAACATATATACAGTTTTGGATGGATAATCATTTCATCGTAGTCAGACCCAAAATGCCGTCTGTCCATTTCTTCCACAGATGCTGCCTGACCCATTGAGTTCCGACAGAACTTAGTCTTTTATTCCACCAAAGTTGTTGGTTTGTGAAATAGAACTATTTAAATGTACTGGTCTCAGGTGGTACATGGACATCATTTTTACAATAGCTAAATGGAGGATAAACACATTCATTCATTCATTATATCATCACTTTATTTTCCAAATGCTATTGAGTAATTTTAGAGTTCTCATCTCTACCGTTATCTGAATGCAAATTGATTGTTGTGACTAAATGTTGCTTAACATCAAAATAAATACACCTTTTGCCAATTACTCCCCTGTTTCCTTTATTATTGTACTTCATTATTTCTTTTTTAAATTTTGCACTATATTGCTTTTTTAAATTTATCGAACTTCCTTCTTATAGCTCCGACCGCACATTATTTACTAAAAGATCACAGGGGTTTTTACAGTGTACTGGTGGTGGGAAGACGAAGAATTAAAGTTGCCTGTGGTTACAGGATAATCAAATACATAGATTACCATATAGTCCTTGTGGAAAGGTTGATTCTGAATACATGTTAGCAGTAATAACATCAATGGCAGATTGGAAGCAATGGCATGCCAATTCAGGATCAAGGAAATAAAGGGTGGTGTGCGCTGTTTGTCAAGTGTAGGCCTAAGAATTGTTATTGGGAACAGAGCGAGATGATAGCGGAGACCCAATCATTTTCTATTGTTCAGGAAAAACGCCACACGCCTGTTAGTTTTTATGTACTACTGATGGAGAATGTAATTCAGAGGAAATAATATCTCAACATTTAAGATGATTCAGTAATTCAAATACCCAAGCACGATGGAGGCTGCAAATGGTGGTCGACAAAGCCCGACCCATCATGGGAATTGACCTCTCCACCGCCATTGAAGGGATCAACAGGAAGTTTAGTTTAGTTTAGAGATACAGAGCAGAAACAGGTCCTACGGCCCACCGAGTCCGCGCCGACCAGCGATCCCCACACACTAATTCTAACAGGTCCTACGGCCCACCGAGAAACAGGTCCTACGGCCCACCGAGTCCAGCGATCTCCACACACTAATTCTAACACAGGTCCTACGGCCCACCGAGAAACAGGTCCTACGGCCCACCGAGTCCGCGCCGACCAGCGATCTCCACACACTAATTCTAACCTATACACACTAGAGACAATTTACAATTTTACCGAAGCCAATTAACTGACAAGCCTATACGTCTTTGGAGCGTGGGAAGAAACTGGAGCACCCGGAGAAGACCCACTCATATCACAGGGAGAACGCACAAACTCTGTGTAGACAGCACCCTTGATCAGGATCGATCCTAGGCCTCTGGCGCTCTACCACTGCGCCACCATGCCGCCCCAAGTACTACCTCAAGAAGACAGCTAATATCTTCAAAGAACCATAGCACACTGGCCACACCTGTCTCTCACTGCTACCATTGGGAAGAAGGTACAGGAGCTTGCAAACAATTACCTCCAGGATCAAGGTCAGTTTATTCCATTTGACCCTTGAACCACCCTACATACACCTAACCACAACTGTTCCTCACCATCAAACTACAATGGACGTTGTACTTCATAATGTCATAAGTGATAGGAGCAGAATTAGGCCATTCGGCCCATCAAGTCTACTCCGCCATTCAATCATGGCTGATCTACCTTTCCCTGTCAACCTCATTCACCTGCCTTCTCCCCGTAACCTCTGACCCCATACTAATCAAGAAACAATCTCTCAGCCTTCTGTGGCAATGAATTCCACACCGCCTGATTAAAGAAATTCCTCCCCATCTCCTTCCTAAAGGTACGTCCTTTAATTCTGAGGCTATGGCCTCTGGTCCTAGACTCTCCAACTACTAGTGATACTTTTAAGGTTGGACCACTTACTTTGGTTTGCACTATTATGGTTAGGTTCACCTAGTATAAGTGATAATCCATTATATGTTTATTTGTTGTGTTGATGCATTAACATGCCAGAAAAGGTACAGCAAGTAAGAATTTCATTGTTTTGGTCTCCTACATACGGCAATTAGACAATAGACAATAGACAATAGACAATAGGTGCAGGAGTAGGCCATTCAGCCCTTCGAGCCAGCACCGCCATTCAATGCGATCATGGCTGATCACTCTCAATCAGTACCCCGTTCCTGCCTTCTCCCCATACCCCCTCACTCCGCTATCCTTAAGAGCTCTATCCAGCTCTCTCTTGAAAGCATCCAACGAACTGGCCTCCACTGCCTTCTGAGGCAGAGAATTCCACACCTTCACCACTCTCTGACTGAAAAAGTTCTTCCTCATCTCCGTTCTAAATGGCCTACCCCTTATTCTTAAACTGTGGCCTCTTGTTCTGGACTCCCCCAACATTGGGAACATGTTTCCTGCCTCTAATGTGTCCAATCCCCTAATTATCTTATATGTTTCAATAAGATCCCCCCTCATCCTTCTAAATTCCAGTGTATACAAGCCTAATTGCTCCAGCCTTTCAACATACGACAGTCCCGCCATTCCAGGAATTAACCTAGTGAACCTACGCTGCACGCCCTCAAGAGACCTGTCTCTTGAATTTAAAGAATGCCTTCTCAAAAGAAAAGCATATGCGAGGACAAGAAAACCTAATAGAAATAAGCATGGATGTGTCTGTCATGTTGGTGGACATTATTGTTCCACTCAAGACAAAAGGTGCTTCATTTAATAAGGCAAAAGGAAGCCTCCCAGCGCCACTTGAATCCAGCAACCTTCAGGATCATGGAAAATCACAAATTTGTTACCTGAAAAATCAAGCAAGCCCATTGGTAATTGTATAATTGTGTTGAGGAATCTATCTTGGCACTATAATTTTAATTTTCTCAACCAAGACCTCTGGGACAAGTCTGTGCGTTGTTTGACAAGTGAGCAAATCCAATCTAAATTATTAACTACACAAGATTTAACATTCGAGCATGCAAGTGACATTTCTACATCGATAGAAATGGATGCCAAAAACCCTAAAGAATTTCATCTGGTGCAGTATGTCAGTTTTAATGCTGCACTCAGGCAATTGGCAGTAGCAAGGGCAGGACCCAAGTCTCTTCTGTGTTTGGCATGAAAGGTGAGAATGTCAGGGAAAAGTGCCACTGAGGTAAATGAGGCCATCCGTCACAAGTCTACCAGTTTAGAGCAGCTCAGAGAAGGGCATCACGGTGGCGCAGCAGTAGAGCTGCTGTCTTACAGCGCCAGAGACCCGGGTTCGATCCTGACTATGGGCGCTGTTTGTATGGAGTTTGTACGTTTTCCCCGTGACCTGCTTGGGTTTTCTCCGGGATCTCCAGTTTCCTCCCACACTCCAAGGACATACAGGTTTATAGGTTAATTGGCTTGGTAAAATTGTAAATTCTCCCTCTAGTGTGTAGGATAGTGTTAGTGTGTGGGGATCGCTGGTCGGCGCGGACTCGGTGGGCTGAAGGGCCTGTTTCCACGCTGTATTTCTAAACGAAAATAAACTAACCTAAATGGTTGAATGACAGAAAAAAAGGGCAGGTATTTCCAGTGAGTAAGGTTAAAGTGAGAACTGCAAGCCAAAATACTGTCAGCCCAGTAGGTTCTCAATGTGAGGGCAACGTTTATAAAGAGAGCCTCACTGATAGGCTTCTGGAGTGTTGAAGGCGATGAATAGTCAGGAAAGCAAAGCTGAAGCAGATCATACTATTGAAAAAATGCACTAAAAATTAAAATGAAAGTTAGTCATCGTGTATTCATATGAATGCTGATAAAGCTGCTGAATGACTGTTAATGGCAGGTACACGCACTTTTCAAAAATCGGCAAAATGCTATTAACAAAGATGCTGAAAATATATACTGGCATGATGCTGAAAACTCTTGGTCTGAAGCAGTATGTACTTTCTGGTTATGATCAAAAGCAACCAAACATAATAACCAATTACTCAAACAGAACACTTTATTGGGAAAGGTATCACAAAATGCTGGAGTAACTCAGAAGGTCAGGCAGCATCTTGGAGAGAAGGAATGGGTGACGTTTCAGGTCGAGACTCTTTATTGGGAAAGATCAGATCAAAGAATTAAAAAATGAATTGGAATAATATATTTAGTGGGAGCACTTAGCATCCATGTCGGAATAAGCTTTTGGTGAAGTCTACTGAAAATAAAACAAAATGTACAGTATATGTTTGCATTAAGGGACCCAAAGCTCACATGGTCATTAAGCATAATGCCAAGCTAATTTACTACAGGTCCAGGCTAATACCTACTGTACAGAGGGCTCAAGTTAATGAGGTGTTGACCAAACTCAAGTGACACGGTGTCTTGGTCAAAATTGTATAGACAAATTGTTTGGGGCCATTGCTGTGCTGATCAAAGCAGACACAACTGTCACCCTTGTTGGAATTGACACTCACCGAAGCCATGGAAAATAAACAATACTCGTTGGCTTCATTGCAAGATTTTCATGCTGAATTTTCAGTGTGCAAGGTCTTTTTAAGTTGAACATGCATAGTTGAAACAAGGATAAAGAAAGCGAACTCTATAGGCCCTGTCCCAGTTAGGTGTTTTTTAAGGCGACTGCCGGCGACTGTCATAGTCGTAGCAGGTCGCCGAAAAACCGGTGACTGGACCCCCCCCCACGACAATGTCTACGAAAAGCTACAACAACCTGCCACCTAGTCGACGTCAAGCTATGGCAAGCTACAGAAAACTGGCGACCCAATCGTCGCAAGTAGAACGTCCACCTACGACCGCACCTACGACAACCGACCACCACAGAGGCGACAACCTACGACAACCGAAGTCAACCTACGTCCACCCGCGACAAGTTACGACAAGCTAAGACCCTGAAGCCAGAAGACAATTGAAGACATTTCGCGTTTCACCCACTTTCCCTATAAAAGGGGGTGTATGGCAGGGTTTCCAAACATTCTGCATCACGACTATTTGCCAGGAGGAGGCCATTCGGCCCTTCGAGCCAGCATGCCATGAGAAGCTACTCTGAAATACAATAACTTCATACAATAACTTCATACAACAATTTTCCGTCAAAATGTCAAGAATTTCCTTTATTGATATTGAAACAAACAATTTTAAAAAAAAGGTTGATAAGAACATACAACAGCTCACGTTTCACCCACTTTCCCTATAAAATGGGGTGTATGGTAGGGTTTCCAATCATTCTGCATCATGACTATTTGAAAGTGATGCCATGAGAGACTACTCTGAAATACAATGACTTCATACATCAATTTTCTGTCAAAATGTCAAGAATTTCCTTTATTGATATACAAACAATTTTTTTAAAAGGTTGATAAGAACATACAACAGTGCATACATAAATATTATAATAAACTTCAATAAATTTCAATAAACTTCAAACTTTAAAATTCAAACTTTAAACAGAATACAAGTGCAAAAACATACAAAACCTAACATCATTTATGGACATATTACACTGATGGGTGATCAGTTCAAGTCCACACTTGGAATTCGCCGAAGTCAGCACCGGCGACAACCTACTTCACCAGGCGACAAGCTGGCGACAACCTACTTCACCAGGTGACAACCTGGCGACAACCTACTTCACCAGGCGACAAGCTGGCGACAACCTACTTCACCAGGCGACAAGCTGGCGACAACCTACTTCACCAGGCGACAAGCTGGCGACAACCTACTTCACCAGGCGACAAGCTGGCCACAACCTACGACAGCGCCCACATCAGGAGGCGTCAAGCTGCACTCATTGGCGTCAAACCAACAGTCACCGAAAAATTTCAAGCCTTCACAAAATCCAGCGACGACCAGAAAAATGCTACGACTCTTTGGAGATTACTCACGACCGTGCCCGCGACACCCCGGCAACCGTGCGGCAACAGCCTAGTTGCCTAAAAAATCGCCGAACTGGGACAGGGCCTTATGTCACAATCAGCATAGGGAGGTTTATCGTACACGGGTCCACCACCAATTTTCCAGCCACTGGTGGTCTGGCACCTCCTGTGCTGAGGTGTCAGGGTAGAGTCCAAGTTCTCGTTCTTGGAGTGAGACTTTAACGCACAACTTTTTTTAAATGAGGAAATACTGATGCCGCTGCCTCTCAGCCGACACCCCTCACCTGTTCACCTAATGCAGGACAGCAGGAACTAAGCCATGTTATAGCCCTGGTGATAAGTGTAACGTTCCTTGCATTATTCAGACGGCGAACTGTATCCTCATCATAGAGGGACAGCACATTGTGAATTTTCTATTTCACAGACAATCAGTCTTTAAGGTTGTGAGAGTGACTGCCAGAATTCCAATCGATTCTGAATGCAACAGCCACTTTGTAGTGAGGACTTGAGTCCCCTGGGCATTCAGCCAAGGATGATAAACGTCTTTTGGTGAAGGTTATAAATATCCTCCAGAGGCAGTGCATCTGTCCAGAACAGATTCAAACCAGTCCAAATGGTGAGAGGAACTGTGTGCAAAATAACAGTTTAATAGTTTGCAAATGCTGCTTGTGCACATTTTGCTTTCAGGCTGACTTAATAGTATCTTAAGATGAATACTATATTTTGCTGAGCGTTTTAGTTTTTAGTTTATATACAGCGCGGAAACAGGCCCTTCAGCCTACCGAGTCCACACCAACCAGCGATGCCTGCCATTAACACTATCCTATACACTCTAGGGCCAATTTACATTTATACCAAGACAATTAACCTACAAACCTGTACATCTTTGGAGTGTGGGAGGAAACCGAGTGTGGGCGTCACGGTGGCGCAGCGGTAGAGTTGCTGCCTTACAGCGAATGCAGCGCCGGAGACTCAGGTTCGATCCTGACTATGGGCGCCGTCTGTATGGAGTTTGTACGTTCTCCCCGTGACCTGCGTGGGTTTTCTCCGAGATCTTCGGTTTCCTCCCACACTCCAAAGACGTGCAGGTTTGTAGGTTAATTGACTGGTTAAATGTAAACATTGTCCCTGGTGTGTGTAGGATAGTGTTAATGTGCGGGGATCGCTGGGCGGCGCGGACTTGGTGGGCCGAAAGGGCCTGTTTCCGTGCTGTAGAATCTAAATCTAAATCTAAAAAAAATCTAAAATCTCAAAGAAAACCCACGCAGGTCACGGGGAGAATGGACAAACTCCGTACAGACAGCACTCATAGTCGGGATCGAACTAGGGTCTCTGGCGCTGTAAGCGCTGTAAGGCAGCAACTCTACCACTGGGCCTCTGTGCTGCCTTTTAGCACAATGTCAAACTCCATGAGCAGACCTCAGCCATTTCGTCTCAACAGACTTTTCTTTGCAAACATCTTTTAATTGAATCGAAGATGAGTCCATTTTATCCCTTAATTTCAGATGGAAATTGTTCAGCGTTCACCAGGTTTACAGTTCATTTGGAGAAGAGAACATTTTTAAATTTTCCCTTTCAGTTTGTTATTTTCATCCTGTGGTGTTAATTGCTTCCATTACCAAAGGGACAATGGCACCTTCTGCTCTATTGTGTCTGCTCTCTTTCCTTCTTATTTCTCCATTGCTCACATCTTAATTAAATTGCTAAAGGTTGAAAGATTCAAGCAGACAGACTGAACTGTTTCGGGTAGATTAATTTAGTTAGCTTTTCTAACAGTCCTATCAGTTAATGCATCTAAACAATGGTAAGCGGGGTTTAGCATTAAACATGAAAGAATCTGCTATTTCACAATTCCGCTGATGTAGAAACAAGGAACTGCAGATTCTGGTTAATAAAGGGACACAAAGTCCTGGAGTAACTCAGCAGGTCAGGCAGTATCTCTAGAGAACTTGGATAGGTGACGCTTCGGGTCGAGACCCTTCTTCAGATTGTTTATAAGGGGAGAGCAGAAAGCTGGAAAAAGGGAGGGGCAGGACAAAGCATAGTAGGTCGTAGGTGCGCATCTTTGGAATGTGGGAGGAAACCGGAGCACACGGAAGAAACCCACGCAGTCACAGGGAGAAGTCGCAAACTCCGTACAGACAGCACCCATAGTCAGGATTGAATCTAACTCTGGCACTGAAAGGCAACAACTTTACTGCTACGCCACTGTGCCGCCCCTAAAGCTTTGAAATATGTTCTATTTATATTATAAAGCTATCTCTGGGAGTCATTTATATGGTTATATCTGTAACAACAGAAGTGGTGGTTCTTCATTTACGTCAAAGTTACTGTTAAAGTTGAGTGTGATATCTTTTTAAGGCACAATCAAAGACAAGCAAATGGTGGCGCAGGAAATCGCAGGTGCTGGAATGTTGAGAAAAACACAAAGAGCTGGAGGAACTCAGCAGGTCAGGCAACATCTGTGAAGGGAATAGACAGGCGACATTTTGGGTCGTGACCCTTCTTCAGATCGATGAAAAGGTTCCCAATCTGAACCTCCACCTGTCCATTTCCACCACAGATGTCGTCTGACCCGCTAAGTTCCTCCAGCACTTTGTGCTTTTTAAAATAAAATTATGGCTGATCTTTTACTTTAGCGCCACTTACCTGCACTAACCATTCACCTTGATTCTCTTAATCTATATACTAAAACTCTCGTTTGTTTGTTTGTTTGTTTGTTCCTGAACTACAGCCAAAAAAGTGCAACAAAAGCACAACAATTGTAGGCCCTCCTTACTCACCGTCGTCCCTTTGGTGCTAATGGAAGAAGTTTCATTGAAATTGGTGTTATGTTTTTACGTTATTCACATTTTAAAGTTTAAATCTATCTCCTAGGGAGGGAGGGGGGAGGAGGGAGGATAAGGGGGATGATGGAGTGGGGGGAGGGGAAGGGGGCAGGGGGAGGGGAAGGGGGCAGGGGAAGGGGGAGGGGAAGAGGAGAAGGGGAGGGGGTGGAGGGTGGTGGAGGGAGGGGAGAGGAGAAGGGAGGGGGAGAGGGGTGGAGGGTGGTGGAGGGAGGGGAGAGGGGGAGGGGGGAGGGAGGGGGTAGGAGGGAAGGGGAGGGGAGGAGGGAGGGAGAGGGTGGAGGGAGGGGGGAGAGGAGAGAAGGGAGGGGAGGAGGGAGGGGAGGGAGGGGGAGGAGGGGAGGGGGAGGGGGGTAGAGGAGAGGGGGAGGGGGTGGAAAAGGTGCTGCACCAATGCAGGAGAGGTTTGGGCCCAACGGGTCCACTTGGTCTAGTATTTAATAATCTTTCAATCTCAAGCTAATTACAGATCCATTCTGCAACCTAATTGTGCGGAGAATAAACTTTATGCTCGGTTTTCGAATTCAATGGTCTGCCGGATGGATTAGACATGAATTGTATGTTTCTATATCCCTCAGTATGATATCAGGCGTTGGCTCATTGAGTTTATTTTTTACGGCAGCATGCAGCTATTCAGGCAGGTGGAGTTCAGTGGTAGAGTCACTGAACAGAGCAGACCAGTGAAGCTCTGTAAGTCATTTCTATTTGAAGGCATATGTTGCTCAGCCTCTAATGAGGCATGCCTTATTTATATGGCTCTCAAAGATGCCCCAGCTGCCTGGGACGTGCTCTTGGCGACATCACCCACAGCTCCCAGTCCACAGTCTGCATGTGTATTTAATGCAACTTCCCCAGCAACGCAACACTTTCTTGTAATGGTTGGAACAAAAGCATACCTTAGTACATATGAAATATTTATGCTTGGGAGATGAGATTTCATCACATGACTGGGCAAGGAGCCTAAAGATCTGCTGCCTTGGTCATTTCTTCACCTACCTCTGATTAATGATTCATTTATTATTCCGGCAGGGCAGGAAAATAATTTGTTCCAACATCCATGCACGAGTTTATGTTTTCTCTGCAGCCGCAGACGCTGAGAGGAAGCCTGATAGAAATAGACAAAATTATGAGAGGCATTGATAGGGTAGACAGTCAGAACCTTTTTCCCAAGGTGCGGATGTCAAAGGCCAGGGGACATCCCTTTAAAGTGAGAGGGGCAAAGTTTAAAGGAGAGTGTTTAGTGTCTGGAACGCACTGTTAGAGGTGGCGTGGAGGCAGATATGATAGTGGCATTTAAGAAGCTTAAAATGGGCACATGAACATGTGGGGAATGGAGGGACATGAATCACTCTCAGGCAGAAGAGATGAGTTATATTTGGCATCATGTTCAGCACAGACATTGTTGGTCGAAAGGCCTGTTGCTGTGCTGTACTGATTTATGTTATAGACAATAGACAATAGGTGCAGGAGGAGGCCATTCGGCCCTTCAAGCCAGCACCGCCATTCAATGTGATCATGTCATTCTCAATCAGTACCCCGTTCCTCCCTTCTCCCCATACCCCCTGACGCCTCTAACGTGTCCAACCCCTTAATAATCTTATACGTTTCGATAAGATCTCCTCTCATCCTTCTAAATTCCAGTGTATACAAGCCTAGTCGCTCCAGTCTTTCAACATATGACAGTCCCGCCATTCCGGGAATTAACCTAGTAAACCTACGCTGCACGCCCTCAATAGCAATAGATTTATGTTCTATGTTAGGTGCATCTTCTACTTTTAGAATCTTCTACTCTGAGAAAAAGACTGTGAGCGTGGTTTCGTCTATGGTTTTGTACACTTCAATAAGGTCACCCCTCAGCCTCCGATGTGCCAAAGAAAAAAGTAGCTGCCTTTCCAGCCTCTCCTATAACTCCAGGCTGCAAGTCTAGGGTGGCACAGTGGTGCAGTGGTAGAGTTGCTGCCTTACAGAGCCAGAGACCTGGGTTCGCCCGTGACTATGGGTGCTGTCTGTACGGAATTTGTACATTCTCCCCGTGACCTGCGTGGGTTTTCTCCGGGTCCTCCCACACTCCAAAGGTCTACAGGTTTGTAGGTTAATTGGCTTCGATAAAATTGTAAATTGTCCCTAGTGTGTGTAGGATAGAGTCAGTATGCGGGAATCGCTGGTCAGTGCGGACTCGGTGGGCCGAAGGGCCTGTGTCCGCACTGTATCTCTAAACGAAACTAAACTAAACCAAACAGTATTTAACCTTTCGGGAGAGAAGGAATGGGTGGCGTTTCGGGTCGAGACCCTTCTTCGATAGGTCCTTATTTACATCGGCGTAACCAAGCGCAGGCTCGCCGATCGCTTCGCTGAACACCTGCGCTCGGTCCGCATTAACAAAACTGATCTCCCGGTGGCCGAGCACTTTAACTCCCCCTCCCATTCCCAGTCTGACCTTTCTGTCATGGGCCTCCTCCAGTGCCATAGTGAGGCCCACCGGAAATTGGAGGAACAGCACCTCATATTTCGGCTGGGCAGTTTGCAGCCCGGTGGTATGAACGTCGACTTCTCCAACTTTAGATAGCTCCTCTGTCCCTCCCTTCCCCTCCTCCTTCCCAGATCTCCCTCTATCTTCCTGTCTCCACCTATATCCTTCCTTTGTCCCGCCCCCCTGACATCAGTCTGAAGAAGGGTCTCGACCCGAAACGTCACCCATTCCTTCTCTCCCGAGATGCTGCCTGACCCGCTGAGTTACTCCAGCATTTTGTGAATAAATCGATTTGTACCAGCATCTGCAGTTATTTTCTTATAGTATTTAACCTTTCAAGGACAACATTGGCCCAAAGATAGATTTTTGGGGGAACAAATGTTATTGCTCGCCCAACTTTTATTTATTCAATTACAGGGATCTAGGGAATCACTGGAAATGCACATTTATTACCCATCCATGAATGGCACTTAAGGAGAAGTTGGTGAGCTGTCTTTTTGAAACGCTTTTGTTGCGCGCTTTGTTGTTTTGTTTTGTTTTGTCAGCGGAAAGACAATAGATGACCCTTCTGAAGAAGAGTCCTTCTCACCCATTCCTTCTCTCGCGAGAGATGCTGCCTGTCCCTCTGAGTTACTCCAGCTTTGTGTGTCCATCTTAGATGATTATAGTCGAGCCATTTACAGAGTACATGATAAGGGAATAACGTTTAGTGCAAGGTAAAGCCAGTAAAGTCCGATCAAATATAGTCCGAGTGTCACCAAGATAGTAGTTCAGGACTGCTCTCTCTAGTTTTGGTAGGATGATTCAATTGCCTGATAACAGCTGGGAAGAAACTGCCCCTGAATCTGGAGGTGTGCATTTTCACGCTTCTATACCGCTAGAGAGTAACTGAGTTATTCAATTAAGTCAGAAGGGTACTTAATAATTATTGATTAATGGAATACTTAGATGTCAGCTGCAAATGTTCATTGTTTTGCTCTTTGGGAAATACACTCTGTAACCTTAATGGCCTCATTTGAAATTGCAACTGGATCCAAAACATTTCAGCCCATTTGACACATCAGTCTATTCAATCACAAATCCCAACTTCACACCTCAGCAGTTGCCATCAGTCAGAGTCTATTGCTCCACAAAACCCCTGAAAAAGAAACAAGGCAATGGAGCTGTGGTAACAATGCAAGTTAAGGAGATCTATCTGAAACTACCCTTACAAGTCTCTCCAAGCAACCATGACCATTCAGTGACAGACAAGAGTCAAAGTCTAAGGCATGAAAGATGATCTGATTTTCCAAAGTCTTGCATTTTGCAGTATCCTCACGTTTCCAAATGCCTCTGAAATCATTGTCGATTGATTCTGCCCATGGGATTGGAATCAGCATGGCATTAACCCGAGTTGCTCAAAACACAAAGTGCTGGAGTAACTCAGCAGGTCAAGCAGTATCTGTGGAAGGATACTGGACTAACTTCAGCAGGTCAGGCAGCATCAATGGAAGGGTCGGGACCTTCTTCAGACAGAAGAAGGATCCTGACCTGAAACGTCACCTGTATAGGTGACGTTTCAGGTCAGGATCCTTCTTCTGTCTGAAGAAGGTCCCGACCCTTCCATTGATGCTGCCTGACCTGCTGAGTTAGTCCAGTACTTTGTGTTTTCCTCAAGATTCCAGCGTCAGCAGCTCCTTGTCTCTCCGAACTGTACTATTTGAATTCTGAGGAAAGTCTATCCCTATTTTAGACACAAACTAGACCAAGTGGACCCGTTGGGCCCAAACCTCTCCTGCATTGGTACAGCACCCTCTCCTCCCCCCCCTCCCCTCTCCCCCCTTCCCCCTTCCCCCCTTCCCCCCCTCTCCCCTACCCCCCTCCCTCCTCCTCCCTCCCCTCTCCCTCCCTCTCTCCCTCCCCATCCCCTCCCCTCTTCCCCTCCCCTCCTTCCCCTCCCCTCCTTCCCCTCCCCCCACTCCATCCCCCTCAACCTCCCTTATCATCCCTCCCCCCATCACTCCCTTCCCCTCCCTACCTAGGAGATAGATTTAAACTTTAAAATGTGAATAACTAAAAATATAACACCAATTTCAATGAAACTTCTTCCATTAGCACCAAAGGGACAACGGTGAGTAAGGTGGGCCTAAAATTGTCACGCTATCATGTACTGTTTTGGCTGTAGTTCAGGAACAAACAAACAAACAAACGAGAGTTTTAAATATAGATACTTGATCCCACTCCCAAAGTGCAATACCTCACACTTGCATGGATTAAACTCTGGGTAAAAGATTCTGTGTATTCATCCTATCTATCCTCTTATGAATTTTATTCCTTGGGGCGCAGGAGGATGAGGGGTGATCTTATAATCACAATACTTGCAGTGAATATTCATTCATAAATTTAGTGGTTAAGGAATCTTTATGGAAGGTTGACACAAAATGCTGGAGTAACTCAGCGGGTCAGGCAGCATTGCGGGAGAGAAGGAATGGGTGACGTTTCGGGTCGAGACCCTTCTTCAGACTGATTTATGGAAGGTTGATCATACTATGATCAGGATTTGAAATCTAATCGAAGCTGGGTATGAAGATAAAAAGGCATTTTATGACGCCATTATAAGGCTTTGAGAGAAATGATCAGAGCTTAGGAAGGCAAGCAGTGTAGATGGAGCTAAGGAAGACCAGTCATAGTAGTAATATTGGGGAAGTGTACATTAGGAAATCTTAGTACATGAGAGAAGTACAATTTTTTGGGACAATGCAAATTAACAGTGACAATGAGGAGAACAAATTCCACAAAAAGAGATGGTTTCCTATAAAAATGGATTAGGTAACCATGAAGGGAAAAGGCTATTTTAGAACTAATATTGAGCTGTGATTGAAAATTAATTTTCATATCTAATAGTTAACGATCTTTGATTCAAAGTCCTGGAGTAACTCAATGAGTCAGGCAGCATCTCTGGAGATCATGGATAGGAGATGTTTCAAGTCGGGTCCCTTTTTCAGTCTGAGGAACCGTCCCGACCGAAACACCACTTTAGCTTAGAGATACAGCGAGTCCGCGCCATCCAGCGATCCCCGCACATTAACACTATCCTACACACACTAGGGACAATTTACACATACATCAGGCCAATTAACCTACAAACCTGTGGGTCTTTGGAGTGTGGGAGGAAACCGAAGATCTCGGAGAAAGCCCAAGCGGTCACGGGGAGAACGTACAAACTCCGTGCAGACAACACCCTGTAGTCAGGATCGAACCCGGGACTCGGGCGATGCAAGCGCTGTAAGGCAGCAACTCTACCGCTGCGCTACCGTGCTGCCGTGCCGCCCCACTTATTCATCCATGTTATCCCCTGATGTTGGCTAGCCCACTGAGTAATTCCAGCACTTTGTGTCCTTTTCTGTAAATGAGCATCTGCATTTCAAAGTTACCACAGTTAAGGAACCTTTAAGGAAGACTGATCATACTGTGATGATCAATCTAAAATCAGGATTTGAAATCTAATCAAAGCTGGCTATGAAAGAATAAGGCATAACCTGTCCGTGGAATACTGGGTTATTATGTTGAAAGGTACAACAGTAAATGCTCAATTGTTACCCTGAAAGGACTTAATACATCATTTACAACAAATACACAATTCTTTAAAGAACTGAAAACTAATCAGAAGGATAATCCAGCCTTGGCAAATAAGAGAAGATTAACGTTTCAAATTGAAGGGAAAGGTTTATAATTGTGCGAGAAAGACCATGAAGTACTTTGGGTTGTGAAAATGTGAGAATTCTCCAGTGAAGGACCAAATCATTGACAGTGGAAGTATATTATGAGAGCATTGTCGTGAGGAACATGAAAGCCGGCAGTAAAATCTTTTATGGTTGTATTATAGGAAAATAAAATGCACAAAATGTAATGTTAGTCTCTCACAGTAGGAGAGAAGAAATTAGATTAGGGAATAAGGAAAGGGCCAAGATTGTAACTATTTTCATAAGACATAAGAGCAGAATTAGGCTCAGCATTATATTCTCATATTGAGTTGAGTCAAGAGGGATAGAAGCCAAATTGTTAAACATATTTAAGGTGAAGTAGATAAATATTTGAAAATCAAGGAAATGAGGGGTTTGAGAAACTGGCATGGAAGAGGAGTGGAGGCCAGTTTAGATCAGCCATGATCATAATTAATGGTCTTGGGAGCGAGGGAACAAGAGGCGTATTTCATCTCCTTTGTGTTCTTGTGTTGAGGAAGGATGTTAGTTCAATGGAAGCAGTTTTGATAGGATTTGTGAGAGTAAGACCTAGTATAGTTGTTTGTCTTATGAGAGAATGCTGGACAAGCTAGGCTTGTATCCACTGACAATTGAAACATGCAGTTCACAAGTTCACAAGTTATAAGAGTAGAATTAAGCCATTCAGCCCATCGAGATCATGGCTGATCTCTGCCTCCTAATCCCATTTTCCTGCCTCCTTCCCATAACCTTTGACACCCGTTCTAATCAAGAATTTGTCTATCTCTGCCTTAAAAGTATCCACTGACTTGGCCTTCACAGCCCTCTGTGGCAATGAGTTCCACAGATTAACTACCCACTGACTAAAGAAGTTCCTCCTCACCTCCTTTCTAAAAGAGCGCCCTTTTAATTCTGAGGCTATGACTTCTGGTCCTAGACGCACCCACCAGTGGAAACGTCCTTTCCACATCCACTTTATCTATGCCTTTCATTATTCTGTAAGTTCCAATGAGGTCCCCCCTCAACCTTCTAAACTCCAGCGAGTAGAGGCCCAGTGTTGTCAAATGCTCATCATATGCTAACCCACTCATTCCTGGAATCATACTTGAAAACCTCCCCTGGACCCTCTCCAGAGCCAGCACATACTTCCTCAGATATGGGGCCCAACTTTGCTCGCAGTACTCCAAATGTGACCTGACCAGCGCCTCACAGAGCCTCAGCATTACATCTCTGTTTATATATTCCAGTCCTCTTGATACAAGTGAATTTGCCTTCCTTACTACCAGTTCTGAGGATATGGAGAGGATGATTCCTCTTGTCAGAGAATCTAGACCTAGGGACCCTATTTATAAATAACTAGCACCCGAGTAAAGGCAGAATTGAGGCAATTATGTTTTTCAGTCTGGATGTCATGAGTCAGAGTCATAGAGTCATACAGCATGGAAACAGGCCAAATGCCTTCTTTCCCACCCTGTCCACCTGTGCTGCCACCTTTAGGAAACCATGAACTTTGTACCAATTTTTCATTATCAATTTTACCAATTCAAATTTGACAAAACTGAATGAAACAAGGCAGCTGATCCAGTGCAGTCAGAGTCTTTCAGTGATGGTTTATGACCGCCATGAACCATAATCATATGATGAAGTGGTTTCACGTGGTTTTACTGTGATTTGATAAAATAATTGCTAATGTTTCTTTAAAAATGTCATCGAGTGACAGTGATTAACACACATCTCCAATAAATTAGCTTTTCATTCAATCCTCGGCAAAAATGGGTCAGTTCATTACCAGCAGTGAAATGCTGACAGCCGGCATAATGTAATGATCTGTGGAATTTTAGGGAACAGATCTCACAGGAATTTTCCTTCACCCAGAAGACGCCTAATGGATTTGTTTTGCTCCCTGTGCACATTGTAGGGAGCAGTAGACTATTTAAAAAAAAACTGAGCACTACAGAACAACACAACTGGCAGCAGTACAGAGCCCTACAATTTATGTGCTTGCCACTGTGTCTTCCAACAGTATCTCAGTGAAGGCTACAATTTTGCTGCCATTCTTAAAGGACATGAACCGCTGGTAGAAACATTATCGGAGGAGCTCATTCGATTCAAAGTGAAACGACGTCCATGTCAGAGCTTTCTCCTTTAAACGGGAGAAAGAGAGATCCTATATGTAGGAAGGAACTGCGGATGCTAGTTTACACCGAAGATAGACACAAAATGCTGGAGTAACTCAACGGGACAGGCAGCATCTCTGGAGAGAAGGAAATTCGGGTCGAGGTTTGAAGTAGGCCCGAAACATGCCTACTTCAAACCTCGACCCGAATTTCCTTCTCTCCAGAGATGCTGCCTGTCCCGCTGAGTTACAATAAACAATAGACAATAGGTGCAGGAGGAGGCCATTCGGCCCTTCGAGCCAGCACCGCCATTCATGCTGTATTTTTCAATTCAATCTTTCAATTCAATCCATGTGAGATGAACTAATATATGATTTGAAGGTATCACAAAATGCTGGAGTAACTCAGCGGGTCAGGCAGCATCTCTGGAGAGAAGGAATGGGTGACGTTTCGGGACGATCATATGATTGAAATTTTTGAACTATTAATAGCATGAAATAATTAATGAGGTAATTTTTTTAAAATAAAACATAAACTACAGTTCTATGACCAAATTCATGGTTATGATCATTCTCCTTTTGAAATGCTGTTGAATTGTATTCTATGGAAAATATCAGAGTCTTGGGCTATGAAATTCTTCGCCAGCGAATCTGAAATTTTAATTGTCAGGTTAGAGAACAAAAAATACGTCTGCTATGTTTAACGTCTTTGCCTAGTTCATGAACGTTTTGCAGCATTACCAGAGATGTGAATGTACATGTCCCTTCTAATTTTGAACATTTTGAGGTTCAATTAGTATTTTGGTTTTAAAAAAATGTTTTGGTTGAAAATATGGTTCATGATTCAGCCGATTCCACTAAACACCGTTCTCCAGCTTTTTCAAACTTTTAACAGGAGTCAAGAGTAAATCATTTTTGTCATATGTCTTGAAACAGATCAGTGAAATTCTTGCTGGCAGAAGCACAAAGGACATGTAAACATTGTACTCTGTAAACACTAGAGTTTATTTGGAGGTTGTCTTGTCTAATAGCCTGATGATTGTCGGGAAGAAGCTGTTCCTGAACCTGGACATTACAGTTTTCAGGCTCCTATACCATCTTTCCGATGGCAGGAGTGATGATTTACAAGGATGTTGCCAGGACTCGAGGGCCTGAGCCATTAGAAGGGGTTGAGCAGGCTGAGCAAAGGAGGATAAGGGGTGATCTTATAGAGCTGTATAAAATCATGTGAGGAATAGATCGGGTAGAAGCAGAGTTTCTTGCCCAGAATAGGGGAAGCAAGAACCTGAGGGTATAGGTTTAAGGTGAAGGGGGAAAGATTTTATAGGAATATGATGGGTAACCTTTTCACACAAAAGGTGGTGGGTGTATGGAACGAGCTGCGGGAGAGGGTAGTTGAAGCAGGGACTATTGCAATGTTTAAGAAGCAATTTGACAGGTACATGGGTAGGACAGGTTTAGAGGGATGTGGGCCAAACACAGGCGGGTGGGACTAGTGTAGATGGGACATGTTGTTCGGTGTGGGCAAGTTGGGCCGAAGGGCCTGTTTGCACACTGTATGACTCTATGACTCAATAACTCTATGACATCTGTGGATCTCTTCGATAGTGGACCGGGCAGTCCCAGAGGTGGTGACCAAGTTTGGTAACGTTAATCTAGATACCCATGAGAGGAATTTATTCATCTCCCATCAAAAAATAGAGCTGAGAATCCTGTGAGATGTGTTGAATTGATTTATAATGCAATGAAATACTAAGGGGCAAATTGCTCTCATTTTAGAGGAAGCAGTTGTATGTGTTATTATACCGACATCTTTTCTTTTAGCTTTCAAGTTAAATTTAAAGGTAAGCCTACAAATTGCTCAGGCTTGCAGCTACACTCACACAGTAAATAATACCTATTATATAGGTGCAGTAAAACGACAGGGGCAGAAGATGGATACTCAGCAGAGAACAAAATAGGAGTACGTGTATCATTACTTAGGGCTCAGGCTTGTTAAAGAGACCTGAGGGGCAGCTTTTCCACACAGATGGTGGTGTGTATGCGGAATGAGCTGCCAGAGGAGGCGGTAGATAGAGGGAGACACATTTACAAGATTTAAAAGACTCTTGGTTAGGTACATGGATAGGAAAGGTATGGGGCATATGCGCCAGACGCAGGCAAGTAGGGCTCGTTGGTTAGGCAGCAAAAAAATCTCTACCATTTTAATGGTGATTTAAGAACATGAAAAAAATCCAAACACTGAGGATATCATATATCATATCATATATATACAGCGCGGAAACAGGCCTTTTCGGCCCACCAAGTCCGCGCCGCCCAGCGATCCCCGTACATTAACACTATCCTACACCCACTAGGGACAATTTTTTTACATTTACCCAGCCAATTAACCTAAACAAGAGGCAAGTGAGGTTTCAGCACACTTGTGAATCGCAGTTGATAATGTAGATAAACAGAAAGTAAGAATGAGGAAATAAAATAAACACAGGTGCACAAAAGACTACGCAGAAACAAAAAGACCTGCAAATGCTAAAACGAGATTTCAGTTGAGGTTTTTGTTTAGCACCTTACAGCGTTTGCAGCACCAGAGACCCGAGTTCGATCCTGACTACGGGTGCTGTCTGTACAGAGTTCGTACATTCTCCCCGTGACCGCATGGGTTTTCTCCGAAATCTTCGGTTTCCTCCCACACTCCAAAGACATGCAGGGATTTAATTTTTTAGACCATTGGGATTAACTGCATGGCACTTAACAGCACTGATGTACAGATGGATCTTGGGGTCCAAGTCCATAACTACCTGAAAGTGGCAACACAAGTAGATAGAGTGGTAAAGAAGACATATGGTATGCTTGCTTTCATAGGTCAGGGCATTGAGTATAAGAGTCAGGAAATCATGTAATCTTTATAATTAGCTAGGGCTTTGGTTAGGCTGCATTTGAAGTATTGTGTGCAGTTCTGGTCATCCCATTAAAGGAAGGATGTGGAAGCCCTGGAAAGGTTGCAGAGGTTTACCAAAATAATGCCTGGGTTAGGGGTTATTAGCTACAGGGAGAGTTTAGAGAGTCTTGGATTGTTTCTCTGGAACACTGGAGGTTGCGAGGAGACCTGATAGATGTGTATAAAATTACGAGAGGCACAGATTGGGGAGTGCAGTCAGAACTTTCTTCCCAGAATGGAAACATCAAATACAAGAGGGCATAACTTTAAGCTGAGAGGGACAAAGTTTCAAGGAGACGTGTGGGGCACCTTTTTTTACACTGAGGGTGGTGAGTGCCTGGAACCTTCGGCCGCGGTTGATTGTTGAGGCAGATACAATAGTGGTATTTAAGGGACTTTTGGAAAACCCTATGGAAATGCAGGGAATGGGGGATGCAGATTGCATGCAGGTAAATAAGAGATGGCCTTGGCATCATTAGCACAGGCATTGTGGGCCGAAGGGCCTGTTCTTGTGCTGTGCTGTTCTATGCTCTATGTGGCAAGTAGTAATTTTCCTGACGGTTGGTCTTGGTTTAGAGATACAGCACAGAAACAGGCCCTTTGGCCCACCGAGTCCACACCGACCAGCGATCCCCACACATTAACACTATCCTACCCACACTAGGAACAATTTACAATTTACACCAAGCCAATTAACCTACAAACCCGTACGTCTTTGGAGTGTGGGAAGAAATACAAGATCTCGGAGAAAACCAATGCAGTCACGGGGGGACGTACAAACTCCGTGCAGACAGCACCTGCAGTTGGGATCAAACCCGCAGCAAGAGCTGGAAGGCAGCAACTCTACCGCTGCGCCACCATGCTGCTCATGGTATAAATGTTCTCATTGTGAGTACAGTCAGTATACACATGATAATATATATTGTTCATAGCTAATTAATTAATCAATAATTATAGACAATAGGTGCAGGAGTAGGCCATTCGGCCCTTCGAGCCAGCACCGCCATTCAATGTGATCATGGCTGATCATTCACAATCAGTACCCCGTTCCTGCCCTCTCACCATACCTCCTGACTCCCCTATCATTAAGAGCTCTATCTAACTCTCTTAAAAGCATCCAGAGAATATTTCATACATTTGGTGATCACACTTAATATCACCACCTGGTTATGACTCGCATTTTGGTCTATTGCTGGGTTATTACTTTGAACCACAATTCAAAGAATTAGGGCACATTAACCCACTATCTGTATGGAAAGCATATTTCACAAACTAGCAGAACACTTACACTGTCACCTGTCACATCAAGTTTCATTTAACAGAGTAAATTAGTCAGCCCATGTGTCAGTCCGATTTCAGGCCCGAAGGGTAGAATTTAATCAGCCTGGAAAATATTTCACAAGATATTGTGCATTACTTTTATGTAGAGGTAGCAGTTAGGTGCCATTTTTTAGACTGCACTCACAATCCATTTGGGCTGAGTTAGCGATCTTTTTGGGAAATTGGTCAGAGAAGAACAAGGGAGGTGCATCAGTGCAAGGGTAGCGCAGTCGCACAGCTGGTAGCTGCATCACAGTGCCAGTGACCCGGTTTGATCCTGAGCTCGGGCTGTCTGGGTGGAGATTGTACGTTCTCCCTGAAGTCACGAGGGTTTCCTTCGGTTTTCACCCACGTCCCAAAGATCTGCGGGTTTGCAGATGAATTGTCCCTCGTGTGTGGGGGAGTGGATGGGAAAGTGGGCTAACACAGAAACAGAAAATACGGTAGGTGCAGGAGTAGGCCATTCGAACCTTTGAGCCAGCACCGCCATTTAATATGATCATGGCTGATCATCCAAAATCAGTACTCTGTTCCTGCTTTCCCCCCAATATCCCTTGATTCCGTTAGCCCGAAGAGCTATATCTAACTCTCTCTTGAAAACATCCAGTGAATTGGCCTCCACTACCTTCTGCGGCAGAGAATTCCACAGATTCACAACTCTCTGCGTGAAAAAGTTTTTCCTCATCTCAGTCCTAAATGGCCTACCCCTTATTCTTAGACTGTTACCTCTGGTTCTGGACGCCCCCAACATTGGGAACATTTTTCCTGCATCTAGCCTGTCCAATCCTTCAAGAATTTTATATGTTTTTATTAGATCCCCTCTCATCCTTCTAAATTCCAGTGAATATTAGCCCAGTTGATCCATTACATAGAACTAATATGGACATGCGATCGATGGTCAGTGTGGATTCAGTGGGCCGTAGTGGCCTATTTCCACGCTGCGTCTCTAAAACTAAAAAGAACATCACGGTACGACTTTTCTTAGCACATGTAGCATTTTCTCTGTATCACTTACAAAATCAATGACATTACCTCAGCTTCTCCCTGGTGCTTGTGAAATGGGAGCTTTTGAGAGGTTAACCTACTCCTTTCTTTGTTTGTCATCCTGAAAACAAATAACACATTGCAATAGGGTTTGGGAAGGACAAAGCATTTAAATGGCCCAGTGTCACATCAAATTTTTGCACATATTATTTCTCGGTCTCACATTCAATGGAGATCATTATGTTAACATTCACCAGAACTCCATCCCTTCAATGATCAATGTTCTTTCATTTCAATCACTTGTAATCTGCATCACTGGCAGCTCACAGTAGCCTGTGGCCACACATGCCATTTAATTTGAGTTTAGTTTAGTTTAGAGTTTAGAGATACAGAGCGGAAACAAGGCCAATCGGTTCACCGAGTCCGTGCCGACCAGTACACTGGTTCTATCCTGCACACGGGACAATTTTACCAAAGCCAATTAACCTACAAACCTGTACACCTTTGGAATGTGGGAGGAAACCGGAGCACCCGGAGAAAACCCATGCAGTCACAGGGAGAATGCACAAAATCCTTACAGACAGCACCCAAGGTCAGGATCGAACCCAGGTCTCTGGCGCTGTAAGACAGCAACATGACAGCTGTGCCACTGTGCCACCTGAATTGGGTCAGATTGACCTGGTGGGTGGTTGTTCTCAGTACTATTCATGGCACGGTGGCTCAGCGGTAGAGTTGCTGCCTTACAGCGAATGCAGCGCCGGAGACCCGGGTTCGATCCCGACTACGGGTGCTGTCTGTACGGAGTTTGTACGTTCTCCCTGTGACCTGCATGGGTTTTCTCCGAGATCTTCGGTTTCCTCCCACACTCCAAAGACGTGCAGGTTTGTAGGTCAATTGGCTTGGTGGATGTAAAAATTGTCCCTATTGTGTGTAGGATAGTGTTAATGTGCGGGGATCGCTGGTCGGCGCGGACCCGGTGGGCTGAAGGGCCTGGTTCTGTGCTGTATCTCTAAACTAAACTAAACTAGACTCCCCACACTGCTAAAGGTGATACTGTGATACAGTAGATACTGCTTCATAACTCCAACGGACCAGTTCAATCTTGTTTGGTGCTGTCTGAGCGGAGTTTGCACATTCTCCCTGTGATTGTGTGAGAGAAGAAAATAAATATAAGAAGAATAGATCAGGTATGTGCACAGACTCTCTTGCACATAGGAGGGTAATCGAGAACCAGAGGACATAGGTTTAAGGTGAGGAGGGAAACATTTAATAGGAAACTTAGGGGTAACTTTTTCACACAAAGGGTGGTGGGTGTATGGAACGAGCTGCCGAAGGAGGTGGTTGTGGCAGGTACTATTGCAGTTTAAAAAGCATTTAGACAGGTACATGGATAGGACAGGTTAAGAGGGATATGAGCCAAATGCTGGCAGGTGGGACTTGTGTATATGGGAGATTTTGGCCGATGTGGGCAAGTGGGCCGAAGGGCCTGTTTCCACGCTGTAGGACTCTATGACTCTGACACACAATAGAAAACACAGAAAGGGAATGTCATCCCTCACTTTCTACACAGCTGCATGTGTTGGTGATGTGTGCCTGCAATGGAGAATGACTCATGCATCTGAAGAAGGGCTAAACACAAGCTATCTTTGCATCAGTGGATGCATGAAACCTACCAAGACTGACAACATCCACCTACTCTCTGGCATTGCACATCCTGGAACCAGAAGAGCTGTAGCCAGTCAAACAGAACGCCTCAGACAATCAGAGGATGACAGGCACCCCCTACATGACCACCCTTTGCTACCTCAGCATTTGAAATCAGGCAGAAGTTTCCTCTCTTCTGTCCATCCCCTTGACTGCAGTGCATCATCCATAAGGCTCAAACTCTGGGAAGAGAGACTAGAGACATCTCCGGAAGACATTCACACGGCAATCAATCCCTCTGAGAAACTCCCACCAGGTTCCGACCAACCGTGGATAACCTGGTGCAGTCTCTACAGACTGCGGACAGGCACGGGGAGGAGCAAATCGAACGTGCTGAAGTGGGGATATACTGAAGATGCGGCAGACTGCGAGTGCGGACGGGGCCTCCAGACTATGGAACATCTCCTGAGCTGTGACATGCTGCATGACACGTGCACTGTAAAGGATCTTGCAGAGGCCAACGAGGTGGCACTAAAATTTGCTCGCTATTGGCAAACAGCTGTTGTGATGACACGAATAAATAAATCTGAAGAAGGGGCTGAGGGAAAGATGGATCAGCCATGATTGAATGGCGGAGCAGGCTCGATGGGTCGAATGGCCTAATTCTGCTCCTATGTCTTACGAACATGGATTTTTATGGACAATTATATGAAATGTCCAGCAGATCAGTAAGTGTCAGTGGAAAGAGAAAAACTGAGTTAATATTACAGATTAATAACCTGCAGCAGAACTGGCTGGTTCTGATTCAAACAGAAAAGGGGATTCAGCTGAAATCGTTAAACTTGTTGTTGAGTCTGGAAGGTTGGCACATGCTCAGATGAAAGAAGAGATGCTGTTCAACAAACTTACATCATGCCTCATTATGGCAGTGCTGGAAGTCTCTGCAATTATTAACCTCCAACAGCCACAACCAAGTTCCTTGATGTAAGGTGTGAATCCAGCTGGTTTAGAGTTAGTCCCTCGATTCACATTGACTTCAATTCTACCTCAGGTTGGTGCCACACAGTTAAAACCGATAAGAAGTCCAGTCACTACAGAACGTCTCTACATCGGCGAGACCAAACGCAGGCTCGGCAATCGTTTCACTCAACCCCTTCGCTCAGTCCGCCTTAACTAACCTGATCTCCCGGTGGCTGAGCACTTCAATTCCCCCTCCCACTCCCAGTCGGACCTTTCTGTCATGGGCCTCCTCCAATGCCATAGTGAGGCTACAGCACCTCATATTTTGCTTGGGCAGCTTGCAGCCCAGTGGTATGAACATCGACTTCTCCAACTTTAGATAGTTCCTCTGTCCCTCTCTTCCCCTCCCCCTTCCCAGTTCTCCCTCTATCTTCTTGTCTCCACCTATATCTTTTCTTTGTCCTGCCCCCCTGACATCAGTCTGAAGAAAGGTCTCGACCCGAAACGTCACACATTCCTTCTTTCCTGAGATGCTGCCTGACCCACTGAGTTACTCCAGCATTTTGTGATACCTTCGAGAAGTCCAGTCATACTAATTTCACCCCTGGCTTTAAGTCTTTGGTCCACATTTGAACCAATGCTGAGATGAGATCTGGAACCAAGTGCTCCTGGAAAAGTCCAAATGTCAGTGAGCCCAATTTTGTCCTCGCAGTTGAAAGCAATTACCACGATTCTATTAATGATTGAAAACGTAGCTGCAGAGGACTTGTCCTGCTTTTTGTGGATTCTTAACAGCATCAGCTATGTAATTAACAACCCATTATCACCTCTGAACTGTTAACATGTTCAAATTATAAACATTTACAGCACAGAAGAGATCATTTAGCTTATCAAGTTGATGCCAGGTCTTTCCTGCAGTAGTTTTAAATTATCTCATTTCTCCTTACGGTGTTTACATTCTCATTATGCAAAGCAAAGTCTGCAAGTTTGAAGACAAATTCTGGGGTCATTTTTTGACAGGTAAATGCAGCCTTTATTTGTCTTTATCAAGAATGAATTTGATATATATTTTTTTATTTACTGTGCTACAGCACAGCAATGAGATATTTGTGCATCCTGCAATTTAGTTTCTGGACTCTCCAGCTTATGTGGGAAATTGCTTTCTACAATACATCATGATTTGCTCTAATTATAATGATTGCTATGTTTTACACCAAGCGGCTCATTAAAATTGTTACAATGCTCCCAATCTCATGTTTGTTGCATTGTTTTTGTAACAATGTAGGCGGGAAGTCGCATTTGCTATCAAAACCTTTGTTTGCGTTTTGCTTAGTTTCGAGATACAGCGTGGAAACGGGCCCTTCGGCCCACTGAGTCCGCGGCGATCATTGATCACCTGCGTACTAGTTCTATCCTACACACAATTTTACAGAAGCCAATTCTCCTCCAGTGCCATAGTGAGGCCCACCGGAAATTGGAGGAACAGCACCTCATATTTTGCAGCCCAGTGGCATGAACATCGATATCCTTCCTTTGTCCCGCCCCCCTGACATCAGTCTGAAGAAAGGTCTCGACCCGAAACGTTACCCATTCCTTCTTTCCCGAGATGCTGCCTGACCTGCTGAGTTACTCCAGCATTTTGTGAATAAATCGATTTGTACCAGCATCTGCAGTTATTTTCTTATACTATTTAACCTACAAACCCATACGTCTTTGGGATGTGGGTGGAAACCGGCGCACCCGGAGGAAACCCACGTGGTCGCAGGGTGAACGTGCAAACTCTGTACAGACAACAAATGTAGTCAGGATCAAACCTGGGTCTCTACCGCTGTAAATTGGCAACTCTACTGCTGCTCCACTGTGCTGCCCTTATGGCTGAAAATAATGAACCTATACCTAAAATCCTACTTGCAACAATTTTGTCTTTGTTCTCGTCTAATGTTGCCTGAGATATGCGATGCACCCGACAGCACCTGCTTCAATAGAAAATAATCAGTTGTGTTCACTTTTATTTTGTTAGTGTTGATAGTTATATCACTGATGTTTTAATTGCTTCTTCGTTGATACAAAGTAAAGCCCTTGCCATGATAATAGCAAAAATATGATTGTCTCAACATGGCAATTATGAAAAATATTTCCTGTAAGATGATCTGACCCAAATGCCTGGTGAACTAAATTCATGCAGAGATATACTTTCCACTTAAAACTTAATTGTTTCTTTGTAACCCCAATAGTAATTTAGACTTCTCTTTCCAATATCTCTTGGTCCCAGTTCTTCTTTTCGCAGTCTTTTATATTCCCAGAATTATTCACGTTCATCACAGTAACCTCACCAGACTTCAAAAAAGCAGCATTTATACTTGGCAATATAAATTGAATCGCAGCAGTGACCCATTTCATGGTCTCTTGAGTTGTTCTTTCTGATAAGTTCTTACCCTGGCATACAAGTTAAATTTCACTGAAAATAATACAAAGTAATTAGGCCTAACTCAACCAATTGAGTGACAATTATATGTAAGCAGAAAAAACAGGAACGGGGTACTGATTGAGAATGATCAGCCATGATCACATTGAATGGCGGAGCTGGCTCGAAGGGCCGAATGGCCTCCTCCTGCACCTATTGTCTATTGTCTATAACATAAGATTAAAAAAACATGTGGAATAAATTATATTTTGATCTATGAGTAGAATCTGTAAAGTCTTTAGAAACAGAAAAATAGGTGCAGGAGCAGGCCATTCAGCCCTTCGAGCCAGCACTGCCATTCAATATGATCATGGCTGATCATCTAAAATTAGTACCCCGTTCCTGTTTTTTCCCCATATCCCTTGATTCCTTTAGCCTTGGGTCACTTGCAGTGTTGGTCTTGGATCTTCAGGAGGCGCACTTAATACTGTTTCTGACATTAATGAACAAAGAATATCTAGTTTAATTAGTGGAAAGTAAAGATTTGTTTAAAGAAGTAAATTCTGGTCTTTGGTCCAGATGTAATCAAAATTCCAATGAATGGTGTGTGCACAAGTTACTTGTTCAAGTGTGAATTCTGAAATAGAAACAGTTTTTATTTATAATTCTGTGGCATCTTTGTCTCCTTAACAAAGTAAAATCAGATTAAGGAGAGATACTAATCCTAAATACTTTTATTATTTCACTACAATGGACAAATTAATTTACAAGGCAGTAGAATAACATAGGAAGAAAGGTAAGATCATAAGGAATAGGTCATAAGGAATAGTAGAATTAGGCCATTTGGCCCATTGTCTACGCCATTCAATCATGGCTGATCTATGCCTCCATTCTAACCCCATTCTCCTGCCTTCTCCCCATAACCTCCAACACCTGTACTAATCAAGAATCTATCTATCTCTGCCTTAAAAACATCCATTGACTTGGCCTCCACAGCCTTCTGTGGCGGAGAATTCCACAGATTCACCACCCTCTGACTAAAGACATTTCTCCTCATCTCCTTCCTGAAAGAAAGTTCTTCCTAAAAGAACAGGTCAGGAAGAGAGGTTATTATTGTCTGAGTCCATATTTACCCTCAATTGCCCAGTTACGCTGATCCTATATTAATCCCATTATGTTCATTTTCTCTACATTCTTGTCAATTTCTGTCACTCACCAACAAACCAGGGACAATTTACAGTGGTCAGTTACTCTAAGAACCAGGAAAACTTTGGGTCGTGGGAGAAAAACAGAGCACTCAGAGGAATGTACAACATTTGCAAGTAAAATAATCAAAATCCAGACAGATCAGGTCAGGTCAGTATTTATTCACAAAATGCTGGAGTAACTCAGCAGGTCAGGCAGCATCTCAGGAGAGAAGGAATGGGTGACGTTTCGGGTCGAGACCCTTCTTCAGACTGATCAGGTCAGTAAGATCAGTGTTGAGTAGCAGGAAACTACAGATGCTGGTTTATACCGAAGATTGGCACAAATGCTGGAGGAGACTCACTGTGATGGATGTTTCTTTTTTTTTGTGACTTGATTTTTTTGGATGACAATAAAGGTAATTCTGATTCTGATTCTGATTCTGAGTAACTCAGCGGGTCAGGCAGCATCTCTGGAGAAAAGAAATAGGTGACGTTTTGGGTCAGAACCCTTGTTCAGGTGAAATTGTCTGAAGAAGGTTTCCGACCTGAAACATCACCTATTCCTTTTCTCCAGAGACGCTGCCTGACCCGCTGAGTTACTCCAGCATTTGTGTCTATCTAAGGACAGGATTGAACCTGGGTCTCGGCCTCTACGAGGCAGCAGTTGTACCAGTTGTGCCTTTATGCTACTTGTATGTGAATAGTAACATTTGAATTAATAAAAGGATAAGTGAGTTTGATAAATGTTTTAACGAGGAATAGAGATTTCTGAAGTGAACAAGGCTGTGTGGTGAAAATAGAAGAGTGAATGAATTTATGAGCAACCATGGCCCAGAATTCTAGAGAAGATTTGCCCTGGTTTCTTGTAGTGGGAGATTGGTGGTGCAAACAGATTGTCACCAATTAATGTGGGTTCTCCAAGGGTACCACTATCCAGTTAGCAGAAAGACTATACATGATATCTATTCGCTCTCTCGTTGTTGATAGGATGGTTCGACTGCCTGTTAACAGCTGGGAAGAACAGCTGTACTTTTGCATATGAAAATAAATTCGACTTGACTATTCACGTATCTCTACCTGAGAAGAAATTCTGTCCGTGGTCTGGTCTACTTGTGACCCTTGATGGGGTTGACTCAGACAGCTCGATTAAATGGCACACCAAGACTCTCAGATTAGAGACAATTAGGGTGGGAGATAATACCACACGAGCCAGCAATGCTCACTTTAGTTTAGTATGGTTTAGTTTAGAGATACAGGGCGGAAACGGGCCCTTCGGCGCACCGAGTCAGCGCCAACCAGCGATCCCCGCACACCGACACTATCCCACACACACCAGGGACAATTTACAATTATATCAAGCCAATTAACCTACAAACCTGTACATCTTTGGAGTATGAGGGGAAACCGGAGATCCAGGAGGAAACCCATGCAGGTCATGGGGAGAACGTACAAACTCCGTACAGACAAGCACCCATGGTCAGGATCGAACCTGGATCTCTGGCACTGTAAGGCAGCAATACTACCGCTACGCCACCGTGCTGCCCTTATTCACTTATTGTTTCACATTAACTCTTTCTTTTCATTTAACTCCCCTGTATCTCTCTTACTCATGTTCTTTAATCTTTCCTCTGCACAAAATCAGTCTGCTATCTCCATTTGATCCCCACATTGTCTGCTGAAACCAACATGGCTTGTATCCACGGATGTTCTATGCATAAAGCCTTTGCTAAACGATAGTTCAATGGTCCTTTCGCGCAATTTGCTTGATTGGAAGTGCAAAAACATTTAAAACAGAGCTTTAGCTTAAATAGCTCTAATTAGTTCATAATCCCAATGTGAATAAAACATCACAGCTCCAGTCCGAGATGACTTGATGTTAAGCATGCTGCTGCCTTTGACTGAAATGGGAGATGGAAGCTTATTAGTGCTCCGTGTTGATACACACTGCTATTTTAGCCAGTTAAACTCCAGGTACATTGTCCTGGGCAATTCACAGTCTTGGCTTGGATTGTATTGGTATTGGTATTGGCTTATTTAGTTTATTTTTTGTTTAGTTTAGGGGCCTGACTGCGGGAGAAGACGGCAGGGGAAGAGAAAAGACATTCTGGCCTTCCATCACACTGAGGAGGTCAAGTCAAGTCAAGTCAAGTCAATTTTATTTGTATAGCACATTTAAAAACAACCCACGTTGACCAAAGTGCTGTACATCTGATTAGGTTCCAATGGGAAAAAAATGAAACATACAGTAGCACGCAAACAGTTCACAGCGCCTCCTCAATGAGCCTCAAACGCTAGGGAGTAGAAATAGGTTTTGAGCCTGGACTTAAAGGAGTCGATGGAGGGGGCAGTTCTGATGGGGAGAGGGATGCTGTTCCACAGTCTAGGAGCTGCAACCGCAAAAGCGCGGTCACCCCTGAGCTTAAGCCTAGACCGCGGGATAGTGAGTAGCCCCAAGTCGGCCGACCTGAGGGACCTGGAGTTAGAGAGGGGGGTAAGAAGATTTTTGATGTAGGGGGGGGAATGTCCATTTAGGGCTTTATACGTGAGGTGACTGGAGGAGACTCACTGTGATGGATGTTTCTTTTGTTTGGTGTTGGTTTATGATTGTATGTGTTATTGCATTTTTATTGATTATTCTAATTGGTCTTATTGTTGAACTGCGGGTAATTTTTCATTTCACTACACATTTATGTGTATGTGACAAATAAACGACTATTGACTATTGACTATTGACTATTGATACAGTGCACAAACAGACCCTTCGGCAAACCTAGTCCATACCAACCAGCAATCCTCACACATTAACACTACCCTACACACAGTAGGGACAATGTTACATTTATACCAAGCCAATTAACCTACAATCCTGTACGTCATTGGAGTGTGGGAGGAAACCAAAGACCTCGGAGAAAACCCACGCAGGTCGTGGGGAGAAGGTACAAACTCCGTACAGACAAGCACCCGTAGTCAGGATCGAACCCGGGTCTGTGGCTCTGTAAGGCAGCTGCTCTACCGCCACGCCACCCTGCTGCCCCTTGTCATTATTGTTGTTCTCACTTTATTATTAGTATTATTATTATTGTCGCTTTCTGCTGAGATACAGTGAAAAACTTCTTTTAACACGCAATCCACGCAAACTCTACCATTCATAAGTACGACCATGCGAGACACGAGTGCAGCAAGGAATGCAAAAACGAGAAAGAAAACGGAGTGCAGAATATAATGCTACAGCTACAGAAAAACTGCAGATTGTAAAAGGTGCAAGGGTCGCGATGAGGTTGATCGGGAGATCAGAAATTCATCCTTAGCATACACGAGGTTCAATGGTTCAATAGTACTTTGTTGTCACATGTACCTAAGTAGAGAGAAATTCTTTTTTTTTTGTATATAGTTCTGTGACAATCCGACTAGACATTAGGCGCGTTTATACTGAGAAGAAGATTGTAAGGTAGTAGACCTCACTGAGTCAGTATGCTCAGTTCAAGAGTCTGATAACAGCGGGTCTGGTGGTGTGTGCGATCAACCTTTTGTACAGTCTCTTCTGCTACCAAGATATCCAGTGAAATGTGTCTGGGACAGGATTGTCACTTTGCGCTGTCTTACAATTTGACAATAACTGGGCTTGTCTTTGCATTCACAATCTCCCTTTTACGCTGCAGTTTGTACCAGAGGCTTCTCAGAGTCACCATGTCATCACTCAACATCCTGAACAGCTTCACATTTTTTTGCTGGCTGAGATTTTAAAATAATTAGAGCTTGAAAGGTGTTGGTGTTGAACGGGATGCCTGAGTGCATCTACACCAGAATCCCTGCGAGTTAGTACGCAATTACAGCAAGCAATTAAGAGGGGATGAGAGAGAAGGACTGGGGCTGTGAGTGGTCCTTGGTTATGTTGGCTGCTTTCCCAAAGCAGTGCGAAGTGCAAATGGAGTCGGTGAGGGTGTGGGGTGTGGGGAGGCTAATTTGTGTGAGGAGTTAGGCTGTGTCTACGGCTCGCTGCAATTCCTTGCAGTGTTGAGGAGAGCAGTTGCCAAACCAAGCTGCGATGCATCTTGAAGGGATCCTCTCTATGGTGCATCTGCAGAAATTGCTGAGAGTCAAAAGTTTGAATCATTGTCACCTGTGGGGTGCAAGTTAGCACCAATGTTTGGTTAAATAATTCACTGGCATTACATTTATAAACTCCTTTATTTGTGATGAGGAACTTTGTGCAATAAATGATTGCATGATCTTTTTTTATTCCATCCTTCTTCTTAGGGGGGAATGCAGGAGAAAGGGGTTGAGGGGGATAGGTAGAGAAGCCACGATTGAAGGGCGGAATAGACTCGATGAGCCGAATGGCCTAATTCTGCTCCTGTAGCTTATGAACACGAACTTTAGCATGTGCTGAAGTTCAGTTTACTTTACTTTCACGTAAGGTTCTGGTGAGTGTGAGATATCCTAGGGAGATGGTGATGGAGAGGGACACTGATGAGGCCAGGGTATGGATTCCCTTTCATACCCTACCCTGCACAGATTTGCGAATAGTAGAAACGAGGAACTGCAGATGCTGGTTGAAACGGACACAAAGTGATGGAGTAACTCAGCAGGTCAGGCAGCATTTCTGGAGAACGTGGATCGGTGACGTTTCGGGTCGAGACTCCTCTTCAGGTTTCAGAACGTCATCAATCCATGTTCTCCAGGGGTGCTGCCTGTTGACTTACTCCAACACTTGGTGTCGTCCAGATTTCCAAAGTTTTTTTTTTGTGAAACTGGGTTTGCTTTTGTGATTGATAATAGTATTTAAGAAGAAGAAATTAACTGCATGTTTGCAGTACACTGTATTTGACAGCAGCATGAGTTATATATCTACAAACTAAACATCAGATGCCATGAAAGATAATTCTGTATCTACCATCAGCACCATCTGGAGGATGTAACATCTTGAACACAATTGTCAAAAAGAAGTTATCATCACAAAATGATGGTAACTCAGCAGGTCAGGCAGCATCTCTGGAGAGAAGGAATGGGTGACGTTTCGGGTCGAGACCCTTCAGACTGATGAAGCCTCAACTCCAAACTACAAGCTACCTTGATTTCACCACGACTCTAGGTTTTGTTTTTGTCTTTGCACTACATTGTTTGTTGTTTATTATGGTGCCTACTGGGTACTATGTTTACATATCTGTTGTGCTGCTGCAAGTAAGAGTTCCATTTTGGGACTTTTGAGAATAAAACACTCTTGACTCTCTCTTGAATCTCGTGACTCTTTCTTAGGCAGAGAGACCAAACATGTACGCAGTTTCCAGATAGTCTCACAGGACTAGAGGGTCTGAGCTCTAGGGAGAGGTTGAGTAAGCTGGGTCCCTTTTCCTTGCAGCGCAGGAGGATAAGAGGTAATCTTATGGAGGTGTACAAAATCATGAGAGGAATAGATCGGGTAGATGCACAGTCTCTTGCCCAGAGTAGGGGAATCGAGGACATAGGTTCAAGGTGAGGGGTTAAAGATTTAATAGGAATCCGAGGGGTAACTTTTTCACACAAAGGGTGGTGGGTGTATGGAACAAGCTGCCGGAGGAAGTAGTTGAGGCTGGGGCTATCCCATCGTTTAAGAAACAGTTAGACAGGTACATGGATGAGACAGGTTTGGAGGGATATGGACCAAGCGCAGGCTGGTGGGACTAGTGTAGCAGGGACATGTTGGCCGGTGTGGGCAAGTTGGGCCGAAGGGCCTGTTTCCATATTGTATCACACTACGACTCTCCGACCCTATATAATTGGAGCAAAATGCCTCTATTCTTTTCTGAAATCCTCTTGCATGCACCATTTACTTTCTTAATTGCTTGTTGTAACTGCAAGTTAACCCACAGGGACTCTTGTGTAAAAGCACCCCAGGGATCCCTCTTAACACCAACACCTTTACACCTCTAATTATTTAAAAATCACAGCCAGTAAAAATGTGAAGTTGTTGAGGACGTTGAGTGACAACATGGTGACTCTGAGAAGCTCCTGATATAGATTGCAGCGTAAAAAGATGCCCAGTAACTGTCAAAGTGGCAGACAGTACAATGTGGCAGTCCTGTCCCAGACTGGTTACACTGGATAGAGAACCTAGAACACAGAACAGTGCAGCACAAGAACAGCCCCTTCGGCTCACAATGTCTGCGCTGAATATAACACTAAGACCAACCCTTACCTGCCTGCATATAATCCACATATCTCTTGGTAGCTATAACTAAGCATGGACTTCCTTTAATACAGTGAATGACTGGGGTTACTCTTAAGAGTGAATGACATCAACTAATGTTGACCATCCTTTTGTGAGTCTTGATGCAGAGTCTTGACTGGAAATGTCGACCATGCCTTCACCTCCACAGATACCACTTTACCACTGAATTCTTCCAGCAGTTTACTCTTTGCTCCGGATTCCAGCACCTGCAATCTCCTCTGTCTCCAGTTTGTAAGAAATTCTTGAATTAATCTCGACATTAGGATGCAATATTCCAGTGTGTGCTCCACATTGAGAGCTTCTAATGAAGCTAAACATTTTCCAAAGTTGTCTGTAAAGTTGTCTGTGTTAATTGAAGTGGCATGTTTTTAAAGTAAAGTAAAGTAAAGTAAAGTAAAGTAAAGTGAACTAAACATTTAAAATACATTTGAGCAGGTACATGAATGGAAGGGGTTTAGTGGGATATGGACCAAATGCGAGCTGGTGGGACTAATGTAGAGTGGGGAACCTTGGTCGGCAAGGGCGCATAGGGCTGAAGGGCAAGTTGGGCTCAAGGGCCTGTTTCCATGTCTCCATGACTCTAAATAGAAAAGAATGGAGTGAGTCAACAACAAACACTGGAGTTTAGAAGGATGAGTGGGGATCTTATAGACATATTAAATTATAAAAGGACTGGACAAGCTGGATGCAGGAAAAATGTTCCCAATGTTGAGCTTGCAGCCCAGTGGTTTGAACATCGACTTCTCCAACTTTAGATAGTTCTTCTGTCCCTCTCTTCCCCATCTCCTTCCCAGATCTCCCTCTATCTTCCTGTCTCCACCTATATCCTTCCTTTGTCCCGCCCCCCTGACATCAGTCTGAAGAAGGGTCTCGACCCGAAACGTCACCCATTCCTTCTCTCCTGAGATCCTGCCTGACCTGCTGAGTTACTCCAGCATTTTGTGAATAAATACCTTCGATTTGTACCAGCATCTGCAGTTATTTTCTTATACTACCAATGTTGGGGGAGTTCAGAACCAGGGGCCACAGTCTTAGAATAAAGGGGAGGCCATTTAAAACTGAGGTGAGAAGCAACTTTTTCACCCAGAGAGTTGTGAATTTGTGGAATTCTCTGCCACATAGGGCAGTGGAGGCCAAATCACTGGATGAATTTAAGAGAGAGTTAGATAGAGCTCTGGGGGCTAGTGGAATCAAGGGATATGGGGAGAAGTTGGGCACAGGTTACTGATTGTGGATGATCAGCCACGATCACAATGAATGGCGGTGCTGGCTCAAAGGGCCGAATGGCCTCCTCCTGCACCTATTTTCTATGTTTCTATGTTTCTAAACAAATACAGTTAGCTTTTAGGAATCCAATAAATTAATTGAAGGGGGAAAAAAACTCTGACTAAGCTCTTTGAACTCAAACCTGTCCGGGACCATTCTAGCTTTTTTGTTTCACTCTGAACTGCTAGCTACTTTGACTGATGTGCAGCCTTTCATGACGACTCTGGAAAATGTTGCAATTTCATAGTTGGTCCATTTACTTTGGACTAGTAAAGTCCATCAGAACCTATGGACAAGGTACACCATCCATCAGTTTATATCATTGAGGAGTGGTGATGGGGAAAGATCGACCCATCTTACAGAAAGATCAACCCACAGTACAAGTATGTAAGAGTTGCCACGTAAAGGGCGCCGACAAAGTTACAAAAGTATTCAATAAGCTGTGTCATCCACGTAAAGTAAGCACTGGGTATATGAAAGAAACCTATTACATAGCTTGAAAGTGTGCACCGAATGGGCAGAGCTAATATTAAAACAGAAAATGATCTGGCCCACTACGGTGATGTCATTTGCAAACTTGTTAATGGAGTTAGAGCAAAATTTGGCTGCAGTCATGAGTCACGGGTCGATCTTTCCCCATCAACAGTCCTGCACCACCGGGGGGCGCCGCACGATGGCTTGTCTGTCTGTCCTTTTCGAACTTTTTTTGTTATTTCTGGTAAGTATTAAAAGTTTGTGTAAATGTTCTCATGTTTGTTTTATGTGGGGGGTGGGGGAGGGGGTCAGGGGAAACTTTTTTTTTCAATCTCTTACCTTGCCGGAGATGCGATTGTTTGCGGGTCGTATCTCCGGTCCCTCTGCTGCCTAACATCGTGGAGCTGGAGGCCTTGCCTGGGACTGACTTTGAGCCCCACCGGCCGGGGCCGGGGCCTGGGATCGACACTCCAACCGCGCCCTGCGGACCTTATCATCGTGGAGCTCACAGTCTCAGGTTGAGACCGGTCGGGAGCTCCAAGCCGCACGACATTCGACAAGCCCCGACCTGGGGTAGATCCCTCGACGCGGGGGAGCTGAGATCCACCCCCACCCCTCCGATGCAGCAACTTGATCGCCCCAACGCGGAACGCCTGTCGCCAGCTACGGGAGTCGAGAACATCCCATCAAAGGAAGGTTAGAGGCCCCCGACCGCTGGAGGACAAAGAAGGGAGAGATTGAACTTTTTTTCGCCTTCCATCACAGTGAGGAATGTGGAGGAGTCACTGTGGTGGATGTTCATGTTAAAATGTATTTTGTGTGTCCTGTTGCTTTTTATTGTTATGACTGTATGGCAAATTACATTCCTCGTATGTTGCAAAACATACTTGGCTAATAAAGTATTATTGTGATTGTATAGAGAGTATAGTATGGGACTGAGAATGCATCCTTGTGGGCCACTGCTGTTGAGAATTATCGTGGAGGATGTGTAGTTACCTACACATTTTGATTCTGGTTTATGGATCTGAAAATCGAGGATCCACTTGCAGGGGGTGGGGGTGCGAGATTCCTAGGTCTAGGAGTTTAAAGATGCGTTGGTTGAGAATATGGTGTTCAAGATGAAGCTATAGTCAATAAATAGGAGTATAGAAACATAGACATAGAAACATAGAAAATAGGTGCAGGAGTAGGCCATTCGGCCCTTCGAGCCTGCACCGCCATTCAATATGATCATGGCTGATCATCCAGCTCAGTAACCTGTACCTGCTTTCTCTCCATACCCCCTGATCCCTTTAGCAAAAAGGGCCACATCTAACTCCCTCTTAAATATAGCCAATGAACTGGCCTTAATTACCTTCTGTGGCAGAGAATTCCACAGACTCACCACTCTGTGTGAAGAAATGTTTTCTCATCTCGGTCCTAAAAGACTTCCCCCTTATCCTTAAGCTATGACCCCTGGTTCTGGACTCCCCCAACATCGGGAACAATCTTCCCGCATCTAGCCTCTCCAACCCCTTAAGAATTTTATATGTTTCTATAAGATCCCCCCTCAGTCTTCTAAATTCCAGCGAGTACAAGCCTAGTCTATCCAGTCTTTCTTCATATGAAAGTCCCGCCATCCCAGGGATCAATCTGGTGAACCTACGCTGCACGCCCTGCTGTTCAAGATGAAGCTATAGTCAATAAATAAGAGTCTGGCCCTCGTCCACTCGCCTGAACTAATATCTGAACATGTGAACATAATGATGTAAAGTTCCAGTGAGAAATATTAAGAGGAAGTGTTGACATTAAAATTAATAACTTAGTCTCTTTTAGTTTCTGAACACCTCAGCATTTTCTTGTCCTTTCAGTTTGCACTCAATACACTTAACATCTCATTATTGAAATGTCACTTAATGAGCTGGCTTTAATGGGTCCCAAGTGGTTGAACACTTCACTCCGCTGACACACTTTACAGTATCTGTGAAGACGCCAGGGGGTTTTATTTACCCAAGTTGTGATTTTCCTTCATAAATACGGTTCCCACCAAAAAAAAATGGAATGATCATTTTTGCGAAATGCCTTAAGTCACAAGGAGGAGAAACCAGCTGTCACCCTCTGGTTTCACTGTGTTGCAAGATTTATAAACAGCCTTACTTTTCAATATCACAAAAATCTTAGATGAATCAAGTGTTCTCATTCCAAATAAACAAGAAGTTAACCGAGTCCTATTGAATATTTTCGTGTTTTAAGGAGTGATATTGCTTGGTATCAAGATACTAATAATTCTTGGCACAGTGCAGTAGATTTTGGTTCACAGTTTGCATGTCGGAAGCTTTACTTACTTCATGTTTATGAATCATATTCACCATCTGCCACATCTCCACCACCTGCAATTCCCCAATTTTTATCACTTAAGTTCCCCGCTGATCTTAGTCTTTGCAAACCTTTCCTTGTTTGTTCCAGTTGATATTCTGCATTGTGAATGAAATCAGAGTTTCAATATCTACATCAGAGCAGGCTCTGGTGACACACCTTCTTTTAGGAAGGAGACAAGGAGAAATTTATTTGGTCAGAGGGTGGTGAATCTGTGGAATTCTTTGCCACAGGCGGCTGTGGAGGTCAAGTCAGTGGATATTTTTAAGGCAGGGATAGATAGGTTCTTGATTAGTACAAGTGTCAGAGGTTATGGGGAGAAGGCAGGAGAATGGGGTTCGGAGGGAGAGATAGATCAGCCATGATTGAATGGCGGAGTAGACTTGATGGGCCGTTTGACCTAATCCTACTCCTATTCCTTATGACCTTACGACCTGCGCTTGGACCGAAGCTATACTATTAGATTCTGTGTTACCACAGAAGCGAAGGAGATCCAAATTTCTTTGCAGGTTCTCTTTCATTGTGTGTGGGTTTTTTTCCACTGCCATCCTTTAAGCCAATACTTCAAAAACAATTGAAGGCACGCCATACACTTTCACAGTGTATTGTATACCTCGGTTAAAGAAGCAGTTAGGAAGAAATGAAATTGCACTCATGGGTCCTCTTGAAATGTCGAGACCGAGGAACAAAGCTGTCTTGGCCAATATACTTGACCCGTGGTTTGGAGACTGTGGCACTAGGAGTTTTTCAGTCATTTACCTAAACCTGTTATCTGTTATACCGTGCAGTAAGACTCCCGCTGAACAGATGGCTGACAATGTGGTTATCTCATCTAACTTTTGCCAAGGCACTCATCTTGAGCTAATTAATATCTTCTGGAATTTTTTGAGGATGTGACAAGTAAAATGGATGAAGGAGAGCCAGTGGATGTTGTGTATCTGGACTTTCAGAAAGCCTTTGATAGGGTCCCACACAGGAGATTAGTGGGCAAAATTAGAGAACATGGTATTTGGGGGTAGGGTATTGACATGGATAGAGAATTGGTTGGCAGACAGGAAACAAAGAGTAGGAATAAACAGGTCCCTGTCAGAATGGCAGGCAGTGGCGAGTGGAGTGCCGCAAGGCTCGGTGCTGGAGCCGCAACTATTTACAATATGTATTAATGATTTAGATTATGGGATTAAAAGTAACACTAGCAAATTTGCAGATGACACAAAGCTGGGTGGCAGTGTGAACTGCAAAGAGGATGCCAGGAGGTTGCAGGGTGACTTGGACAAATTGAGTGTTGGCAGATGCATGGCAGATGCAGTATAATGTAGATAAATGTGAGGTTATCCACTTTGGCGGCAAGAACAATGAGGCAGATTATTATCTCAATGGTGTTAGATTAGGAAAAAGGGAAGTGCAACGAGACCTGGGTGTCCTTGTACACCAGTCTCTGAAAGTAAACATGCAGACACAGCAGCCAGTGAAGAAAGCTAATGGCATGTTGGCCTTCATAACGAGAGGATTTGAGTATAGGAGTAGAGGTCCTTCTGCAGTTGTACAGGGCCCTGGTGAGACCACATCTGGAGTATTGTGTGCAGTTTTGATCTCCTAATTTGAGGAAGGACATCCTTGCTATTGAGGCAGTGCAGGTTCACGAGGTTAATCCCCGGGATGGCGGGATTGTCATGTAAGGAAAGATTGGAAAAACTGTGCTTGTATTCACTGGAATTTAGAAGGATGAGAGGGCATCTTATAGAAACGTGTAAAATTATAAAAGGACTGGACAAGCTAGATGCAGAAAAAATGGTCCCAATTTTGGGGGAGTCCAGAACCAGGGGACACAGTCCAAGAATAAAGGGGAGCCCATTTAAAACTGAGATGAGAAAAAACTTTTTCACCCAGAGAGTTGTGAATTTGTGGAATTCTCTGCCACAGAAGGCAGTGGAGGCCAATTTGTTGGATAAATTTAAAAGAGAGTTAGATAGAGCTCTAGGGGCTAGTGGAATCGAGGGATATGGGGAGAAGGCAGGCACGGGTTACTGATTGTGGATGATCAGCCATGATTACAATGAATGACGGTGCTGGCCTGAAGGGCTGAAATGGTCTCCTCTTGCACCTATTTTCTATGTTTCTATGTTTTCTCATATTAATCATCTTTTATTGCAGTGTTCTGGAAGCATCTGTAATCTCACGGAAGCGGTCAATGATGTTCCTCCAATATTCTCCCCACCCTCCCTCTGCCTGTATTTCCACGTCCTTTCAATCCGTCTGCACTTACAAAAGGTGGCGGTATAATGGGTAAGTTAAGAGACTGGTAACCTGGTGGCCTAGAGTGATAACTCTGCGATCAGAGTTCAAATCCCACCGTGGCACCTGTGGAATTGAAAAAAAAGCTTGTTTCCGCGCTGTATCTCTAAACTAAACTAAACTACCAAATGGATTTTCATTGCTGCTCACCTTCCCCCCTCCAGCCCCCTCTTTCACAGTATTATTGATTTTCTGTTCTGTGCAACCATCAAAGTGTACTCAACAATCTGGAACTAACATTTATACATGCATTAATTACCAAAATTGACCTAGCTTGCTCCTGACATTAATTAAGAGAATAACCAGCACACCCAATCTGCATACAAAATATAAATAACAGAGAAATACAACTAAAAGTGTCAGATGTCAAGCTAATATTAGACTAGTCCATGGTTTGTGCCAATATAAACCCGCTTATAAGGTACAAGGTCATAAGGTCATAAGTGATAGGAGCAGAATTAGGCCATTCGGCCCATCAAGTCTACTCCGCCATTCAACCATAGCTGATCTATCTCTCCCTCCGAACTGCATTCTCCTGCCTTCTCCCTATAACCCCTGACACCCGTACTAATCAAGAAGGTAAAAGGTTATCAAAACCCATTGTATTTACTAATTTGCCAGTTCGTTGTGCCAAATTAAAACTTTTTCGATGGTTATAGGCTTACCATCAGGAGCGTGACAAGCCAACTGATGCAAATCCCTAACATCTTAGTTGCACTTATCTAGACTGGAAAATCAACTTGGAAACATACTCCTGTAGGCTTAGAACGTTTTCTTGGGGTAATTTACACTTTCCCTAGAATAAGTAGCAATATTAACTAACCTTGGCTCCAGCACAGGATGCAAATCCCTAACATCACCAAAGTGTTATAAGATTATTAAGGGGTTGGACACGTTAGAGGCAGGAAACATGTTCCCAATGTTGGGGGAGTCCAGAACAAGGGGCCACAGTTTAAGAATAAGGGGTAGGCCATTTAGAACTGAGATGAGGAAAAACTTTTTCAGTCAGAGAGTTGTGAATCTGTGGAATTCTCTGCCTCAGAAGGCAGTGGAGGCCAATTCTCTGAATGCATTCAAGAGAGAGCTAGATAGAGCTCTTAAGGATAGCGGAGTCAGGGGGTATGGGGAGAAGGCAGGAACGGGGTACTGATTGAGAATGATCAGCCATGATCACATTGAATGGCGGTGCTGGCTCCAAGGGCCGAATGGCCTCCTCCTGCACCTATTGTCTATTGTCTATTGCTGATGATCACAGGATCATGCATAAGACCCAGTGGGGGTGGTTCTGTGAACGAGAATGCAAGAAGGTCACCAATGTCAGGAAGCTTTAATTCTTGTCCAGACACATAAGGTAACTGCAATCTAACCTTGAAACACAAGGTTACACTAAGAAAAACAAGAAATTAACCACAAACCCAAGCCTTGTTGTTGAGGTCTCAAAAAGCTGAGTTGTTTGCTGCTCTGATCTCGCTCCTCATTTCTAGGCCATGCTAGATTGAGAAACACATTGGTGATGAATTGTTGTCAATCTCTGCGGGACATGGCAAAGGCGTCTTAGAGCTTGCGACAGATTCCCTACTCAAGGGAAATAAGGGGTAGAAGCAGGCCAAAAACATTTACCCCACGAGGAATGAGGTAATGGGGCAATGAAATCACGGGTGACCTAATTCTGGACAATTCCTCTCTCCTGTCTATTCCACACTACCCTTGAAATCATCTCCAGTTCAAAAACCTAACAATCTCTGCCTTGAATATCTTCAATTACTTGACTTCCACAGCTTGCCAAGGTGGAGAATACCAGAGATTCATGAAATGGAAATTCTCCTCATTCGTATCTTAAAAGGAACTCTAGCCCTAACACCTTATTCTTCAATTGTGCTCCCTGAGTTCTACATATTTTCATGATAGGAAACATCTCAGTGTCAGAGCTGGATGTTGTTTGCAATGGACATTCCAATGTGGAATCTACCGGTGCCAAATCTGTGAGGATTAAGGTAAAAAATAGAATTAGCAAAAAACATCTGTTTTTCCAGATTGGCATTGGTATTTGTCATTTAAAACCTTGCTTTCTTTCTCGAACTTGTCACCTTGTTGAGCACTTCCTTCAACAAATGTAAATAGGTTTGAGAGAGTAACCATTTCTGTGGGGATCGGGCAGTTCCCTGCGCAATGCATGTAACACATGTTATTGTATCGTTGTGACAGTGGGGGGGACGGACTACTTTGTCAAGTCTCTCCAACTTTAAGAGCAGCTCGAGGACCAATTGCATAAGGTGATTCAGATGGTTGATATAATAAAGTTTGTGCACATTGTGTACAGAGCAGAACCAACTGAACTAAGAGCCTGAGAGCAAACTCAAGAAACTGCAGATACTGGAATCTCGAGCCAAACACAGTAATACCCTTTTCTCTTTCCCATACCTCTTACTCCTTTCTTCATTTCTTCAATCATCTCCAGCTCGCTCCCAAGTCACACTGCTCATTTCCCCTCCTTTCCTCACTCATTTCCTATCTCCGAGTTTCCCATTTCTCATTTATCCCGCCCTCTTTCTCCCCCGTCCCCCCATCCCCTTCCACCTATATCCCTCCCTTTGGCTTTACGTTTCACTCCACCTCTTCTCTCATTATCTGACACCCTTTTGTCTCCTTTTCACCTCTGGCCTTTATCACTTGCTCCGCCCACCTGCCATCTACCCCCCCCTCTCCAGTATCCACCTATCACTTGCTAGGCTTAGTCCTCCACCTCGCCTCTCCTTTCCAGCTTTATCCCCCCCCATTCCAAACAGTACGAAGAAGGGTCTCGACCTGAAAGGTCGATTGTCCATTCCCTCCACACCTTGCTTTTTGGCTGCACTTTTCACCCACCATCCTCATCTTTGGACACCCTGTGCGTAGGGGAGAGGGTAGGGCAGAAGATGTCCTGGTTGGGTTGCTCCTGGGCCTGGCCAAACTGGCCATCGGCGACTCACGGCGCCAGGCGGAAGAAGGCTCTGCCCGAGCCGGCTGCCTACCCCTTTTCCGGGGTTACATCCGCGCCCGGGTGGTGCTGGAGAGGGACTACGCGCTGTCCACGGGCACCCTGGAGGATTTCCGGGACCGCTGGGCACCGCGGGGGATTGGATGTATCCTGGATGGGGATTGCAAAATCATTGTATAATAGTTTCAATTGGTATATTTGTTTGTATAGTATTCTGGTGGTGGGTTCTGTTTTGGTTTTATTGTATTGTATATATTATTTTAATATTTGAATAAATATTTTTGATTAAAAAAAAAACAACCAAAAAACCAGATGCCGCCTGACCCGCGGTTCCTCCAGCACTTAGACATTTGCAGAAATACGAGCAAGGTTAATGTCAGAATAAGTAGGGCAAGAATAATTGCTTCGTAGCAAAACAACTTTTTAATCTTCTTAATTCATTAATTTCTTTATTGGTGTCACACAGCTCCCAGCTGAAAAGGATCTTTCAAATTGCCGTGTCCTTATCTTTAGATCCAAATACCCAGGTGAATGGCTTACTGGGAATGCACCACTTCTGGATCCAGGAGCAGCACATAATTCTACTATGACAGAAAGTTGCCGATGACTTATAATGGCCTACATTTTACCTGGTAAATCATTAAGAAGCATGGTACTGTAGTTAGATCACAAGACCCTAAGAAATAGGACCAAGCGTAGGCCATTTGGCCTATTAGAGTCATAGAGTCATAGCATCATACAGCATGGAAACAGGCCCTTTGGCTCAACTTGTCCACACCAACCAACATGTCCCATCTACACTAGTCCCACCTGCCTGTGTTAGACAATAGACAATAGGTGCAGGAGTAGGCCATTCGGCCCTTTGAGCCAGCACCGCCATTCAATGTGATCATGGCTGATCATTCTCAATCAGTACCCCGTTCCTGCTTTCTCCCCATACCCCGTGACTCCGCTATCCTTAATGTCCTTATGTGTTTGTCCCATATCCCTCCAAACCCGTCCTGTCCATGTACCTGTCTAATTGTTTCTTAAACATTGCAATGGTCTCTGCCTCAACTACCTCCTCTGGCAGCTCGTTCCATACACCCACCACCCTTTGTGTGAAAAAGTTACTCCTCAGATTCCTATTAAATCTTTCTCTGCTCATCCTAAACATATGTCCTCTGGTTCTCGATTCCCCTACTCTGGGTAGGAAACTATGCATCTACCCGATCTATTCCTCTCATGATTTTATACACCTCTATAAGATCACCCCTCATCCTCCTGTGCTCCAAGGAACAGAGTCCCAGCCTGCTCAATCTCTCCCTGTAGCTCAGACCCTCAAGTCCTGGTAACATCCTTGTAAATTTGCCCTGCTCTGCTTTTCAATATCACCATAGCTGATCCAACATTCCACATGTCCACTTGACCCATTACTCTCTGCCTTTTTATTGTTTTAAGGGTCTCAACCCGAAGCATTGCCTATCCATGTTCTCCAGGGATGCTGCCTGACCTGCTGAGTTACTCCAGCACTTTGTGTCCTATTGTGTATTAACCAGCATCTGCATTTCTTTATTTCTAATAATTTCAAGGAATTAGCCTGCATAGTTTTCTGGGGCAAGGAGTCAAAAGACACACAGTCCTTTCTGGGATGAATCTTTGTGGTATTAAATTATTTTTCATCCCAGTCTTAAATAGGTGTTACCTCATTCTGAGACTATGTTCTTTGTTTCTAGAATTTCTCATAATTGGTAACACCTCCTTAGCATGTATCCTGTCAAGCCCCTTAAGAATCTTACACGTCTCAATCAGATCATTCTCATTCTTCTCAAATTCAATGACTAAAGAGGCAGCAGTTTCTAGCATCTGGAATAACAAACAGATTGGAAGAAGAACTCAATGGGTCAGGCAGCATCTGTGGAGGTAAAAGACATGTCGATGTTTTGGGCCAAGATGTGGCCCATAACAGAAAGGAAATAAAATCTCAGTTTTAAATTAAATCTGTAATTTTTTGCCTATTTGTCAAATAAGGCCAAATTGGAATAATAATAATAATACAACCATAAAATTAAGTTTGCTTTACAGGTGCTCCTCAACTTACGATGGGATTACGTTCCGAGAAACCCATCACAAAACGAAAATATCGTAAGTCGAAATGCATTGAATACACGTGATCACGTGGCCAGAAGCGAGCAACGGCTCACTAAGGGGTCGCTGCCGTTTGCACCATCGCAAAGTCGAAATATCGTAAGTTGAAGCATCGCAAGTCGGGGAGCATCTGTACTATTGTCTACCAGAAACTGGCAGGTCAAGTCAAGTTGAGTCAAGTTTATTGTCATATGCACTAGTATGGCGAGATACATAATCTATATACTAAAACTCTCGTTTATTTGTTTGTTTCTTTCTGAACTACAGCCAAAACGGTACACGATAGCGTGACAATTGTAGGCCCACCTTACTCACCGTTGTCCCTTTGGTGCTAATGGAAGAAGTTTAATTGAAATTGGCGTTATATTTTCAGTGTTATTCACATTTTAAATTTGAAATCTATCTCCTAGGGAGGGAGGGGGGAGGGAGGGAGGGAAAGGGGTGGAGGGAGGGATGGGGGTGGAGGGAGGATAAGTGGGGTTTAGGGGGATGGAGTGGGGGGGAGGGGGAGGGGGGTGGTGGGGAGGATGGAGGGGGTGGAGGGAGAGGGGTAGGGAGGGAGGAGGGAGGATAAGGGGGGTTGAGGGGGATGGAGTGGGGGGAGGGGAAGGGGAGGGGAAGGGGGGGGAGGTGGAGGAGGGTGGGAGGGGGGGGAGGGGGGGTTCTGCACCAATGCAGGAGGTTTGGGCCCAACTTGGTCTATTTACAATTAAATCTCTTGCTTGCATCACTATCACAGAGACATAGACTCAGACAAATTGTACACAAATGACACACAAACTTTCTAAAAGAAAGAAGAATGGCTTAAAAAACAAGATGTTAGTGCAAAAGAAGACTGTGCAAAAAGAAAAACAAGTCATCAGTAAATTGTTAAATACATTTAATTGAATTGACGTGCCAAATAAGGGAAGTACCAAAGTGATAATAACCTGCTGGAGTCGAAGTTCTATTTCATTAATTTTAATGGATAATATATGGGTATGATTTAAAGCAGACGAATGATCTGGTCAACCCAGGTTAATCTGTCAGGAAAAGGAGTTTGAACCTATTTTGGCCCCTTTTGGGGCATGAGCTGGGGACAAGCTATCAATGATACTGAGAGTCACTGAGAAACAGGTTACAGATACTGACTGTGTAGGAAGGAACTGCAGATGCTGGTTTAAACCAAAGATGGACGCAAAAAGCTGGAGTAACTCGGCGGGTCAGACAGCATCTGTGGAGAAAAGGAATAGGTGAAGTTTTGGGTCGAGACCCTTCTCTTTACCTTTTTGCATATCTCTCTGTACATCACTGTCTATATATCTTGTTTCCCTTTCCCCTGACTCTCAATCTGAAGAAAGGTCTAGACCCAAAACATCACCTATTCCTTTTCTTCAGAGATGCGGTCTGACCTGCTGAGTTACTCCAGCTTTTTGTGTCTGTCTACAGATACTAACTGCCAGTTATGACAAAATAAAGTGTTAGAAGAGGGCGTGAAACAATGATCCATTACTTCAAGTGCCTCCATCTATCATGTAATCTGAAACAATTACCATTACCAATACTAAAACACCTTTCCAGTTGACATTAAGTAAATCACCATCAACTCCTCTGATGAAAAAAGAGTAGCAAAATAGGAAAATATATGGAACTGCACACCATAAATACGTCTAAAATGTACACAACCACTCATATGTTAAAATTATAATGCAACAAGGAATTGAAATTGAGAGATTGAGAGATTATTAGGACAGCTTTACCATAACTGCCAAATAACTCCACATTCAAATGATTCCATAGAAGTCGATTGATCTATCTTATAGCTTTAATAGTTGCCATGGTTACGCAACATGAGGGCACTGGATCTGACCAAACTAAGGCAAATTAATTTTATTACTTTTTGTTGCTATGGGAAACAACATATGGCATTTCCATAACTCCAGGTTCTGAACTGATGTAAGGCACATTGTTCACTGAACCGGGACTGAAATAAAACATACCTTGGAAAATCTACATTTTACTAATCTTTACAGCATGAAGTTGCAAAGAAAGTGGATCCTTTTAACCTAATTTTCAGCCTGCAGTGTGGTATTCAGCTTGAGTAATTCAAAATATCAACGTCTTGTTCTCTTGAGACATCCTGGGTGTTTTATTCAATGAAAGCCATTTATTAATCTGAATTCAATCGATTGCCTCTTTCTTCTTTGCAGCTTTCCAAACGCTCTTATTATTTTCTTCATGCGTAATTGTGCTTCCAGGATCAAGTGGTGTATAAATTAATAGAAACCCCGAGGGACACAAGAAAGCCGATTACTCCCACGCTATTGTTGGTGTTATCTTTGTGCAGGAAACAGGGAGCATTGATGAGTAATCAGTCACAACTCGCTGTTTTAATTTCCTTCCTTCCTCAACAAGGTGTTTGAGCATTTCTGTAGTGGGGCTAGTTTTAGAAACTCAGCAAGTTGGGCGGCACGGTGGCACAGCGGTAGAGTTGCTGCCTTACAGCGCCAGAGACCCGGGTTCAATCTTGACTCCGCGTACAAGCGTATGAAGTTTGTACGCTTTCACCATGACCTTTGTGAGTTTTCTCCGGGTGCTCCGGTTTCCTCCCACACTCCAAAGAAGTACAGGTTTATAGGCTAATTGGCTTGGTAAAATTGTAAATTGTCCCTCGTGTGTGTGGGACAGTGTTGGTGGGTGGGTATCGCAGGTCGGGACCGACTCGGTGGGACGAAGGGCCTGTTTCCACGATGTATCCCTAAACAAAACTGAAAAAAGTCGGAATGCTTCACATCTTCCTTAAGTCGCTGATAAATGTTGTGGCAACAGCGGCAATGGGCCTCTGTGACCAGCTACAGCTGGAAATGTAAAATGGCGTCGAAAAATGGTGCCTCTTGCCCACAGACTCAATCGGCTGTTCTCTACATTCTGTACTAGCCTGGGAATTATGCTTATGTATGGTGATAGTCTGGCTAAGAAAAAAAGGTATTTCTCTGTACCTCGGCTGTTCTCTACATTCTGTACTAGCCTGGGAATTATGCTTATGTATGGTGATAGTCTGGCTAAGAAAAAAAGGTATTTCTCTGTACCTTGGAACAAATGATAATTTTTAAAAAATCATTGAACCATTGATAGTTAACTTGTCGAGTCAGCCTGAAGTATCTGGACAGTGACTTTGTAATGATTTACTACTTTGATAAAACATAGTTCCAATGCACTCACATTAACAATACAAACATATTTGGGAAGATCCTGCACTATTAAATCAGTCGGGTTTGTTTTAAAAAGCATTTCAATCATTTTTTAATACGTTTTAATTCTAAATTATTACTGGGCATAACTTTATACTTAGTAAGAAATCTAGGGATATTCCTGTCACTGTCAAAATAATGCGAATTTCAATCAGTTATTACCCTCCTCCCCATAAAAAATAATGAGGAAAAATCAATTAAATTAAATTATATCTGAATTTTCCTTCCCACGAAAGTGATTAAGCAATTGGATGTTATTAGGTTCCCAAACCACAAACAGATCAAGGAACAAATGTCTTAATATCATTTCCTTATTCTAGTTTGTGAAGTTAGTTTAATTTTCTTACTTGAAGAATCAAAACATAGACCAGTACAACAGAGAAAGAGGACATTCAGCCCACCATGATTGAAGTCCAATGAATCCCATCTGTCTGCACATGATCCATAGCCCCCAATCCCCTTCCTTTTCACAAGTCCATCTAAATGCACTTTAAACATTGCAATTTACCTGGTTCTCCCAGTCCCCCTGGCAGTCCCCCAGTCCTCCTTCCATGCATCGACCACTCTCCATGTAAAAGACTTGCCCTGCAAATCTCCTATAACTTTTCCCCCACTCACCCTAAACCTATGCCTTTAGTATTTGATATTTTGCCCTGGGACAAGGACTGAATCTCTCACAATTTCATATATTTCTACTATGGTCGCCCCACAGACTCTAATGTTCCACAGAAAACAATCCAAGTTTGTCCAACCTTCCCATATAGCTAATACTCTCTAGTCCAGGGCAACATCTTGGTGAAGATAGACACAAAATGCTGGAGTAACTCAGCAGGACAGGCTTGGTGCAAGGAACATCTTGGTGAATCTTTTCTGGACCCACTCCAAAGCCTCTACATCCTTTCTGCAGTGAGTTGACCAGAACTGCACACAATACTCAAAATGTGGCCTGATTAAACTATTATACAGCAGCCAAGTGACTTCCCAACGTCCCAAGATATGACATAGGAGACGGTTTCAGGGTAGATCATCAAAGGCTACGTTAATGTGGTGGGCTTTCATGGACTGCTTCAAGGGAGAAAGAGAGACGGGGAATTCAAGACATGAAAATTCTAGAGTTTAGGGCTTAGCAGTTGTAGGCACAACCACCAATTGTGGAGATATTAAACTTGTGAATGATCAAGAGGTCAGGAAGAGTGAAATTTGGACAGCTCAGTCCCTTCAAATTTGTTTTATGAAACAGTGCAATGAATAGGAGCAGTGAATTGTAATATTGGCAAATTGGCAATAGACCCATTATTGAGCTCTTTTTTATATTTTGTATTATTTATTTGGAATCAGTTTGGGGGTAATTTTTAATTGCTTCATGCATTGTTTTGCTTCTTTCTGGATATTCTTCCCTATGTTTTTCGTTTTATCTCCCTGGTGTGTCCAGTCAACTCATTCAATAGTTTAGAATTTCCTGAGGAATTTGTCTGAGGAAGGGTCCCGACCCGAGACATCACTGTTCCTTTTCTCTAGAGATGTTGCCTGACCCGCTGAGTTGCTCCAACACTTTCATAAGATCATAAACGATAGGAGTAGAATTAGGTCATTTGGCCCGTCAAGTCTATTCTGCCATTCAATCATGGCTGATCTATCTCTCCCTCCTAACCCCATTCTCCTGCCTTCTCCCTTTAACCTCTGACACTATGTATAAGAAAATAACTGCAGATGCTGGTACAAATTGATTTATTCACAAAATGCTGGAGTAACTCAGCAGGTCAGGCAGCATCTCGGGAGAGAAGGAATGGGTGACATTTCGGGTCAAGACCCTTCTTCAGACCTCTGACACCATAACTAATCAAGAATCTATCTATCTCTCCCTTAAATATATCTACTGACTTCCACAGATTCACCACCCTCTGACTAAATAAATTCTTCCTCATCTCCTTCCTAAAAGAACATCCTTTAATGCTATGACCTCTAGTCCTGGACCCTCCCACTAGTGGAAACATCGTCTCCACATCCACTCGATCAAAGCCTTTCACTATTCTGTATGTTTCAATGAGGTCCCCCCCTCATTTTTCTAAACTCCACCGATTATAGGCCCAGTGCCGTCAAATGCTCATCATAAGTTAACCTACTAATTCCTGGGATCATTCTTGTAAACCTCCTCTGGTCCCTCTCCAGTGCCAGCACATCCTTCCTCAGACATGGTACCCAGAATTGCTCACAATCGCTCACTTTGTGTCTATCTTTGGAATTTCCAGCATCCTGTGGCTATTCTACAATGGAGGGCTTCTGTTTGGCACAGATATTGTGGGCCGAAGAGCCTGTTCCTGTAACGTATTTTTCTATGATGCTGCAGAATGTGTATGGAATTAAAAGGTTTAGCTGTAGAAAAACAGATGAGGTTTTCAAATAAGCAGTCAGACAACAGTAAGGGAGTTAGTGTGCAAGAAGGAAATGTAGATGCTGGTTTAAACTGAAGATAGATACAAAAAGCTGGAGTAACTCATCAGGACAGGCAGCATCTCTGGAGAGAAGGAATGGTGACGTTTCAGGTCGAGACCCTTCTTCAGACTCAAGAAATCGTCTGAAGACGGGTGGCAACTGGAAAAGTCACCCATTCCTTCTCTCCAGAGATACTGCCTGTCCTGCTGAGTTACTCCAGCTTTTTGTGTCTATATATATCATATCATATCATATCATATATATACAGCCGGAAACAGGCCTTTTCGGCCCTCCAAGTCCGTGCCGCCCAGTGATCCCCGTACATTAACACTATCCTACACCCACTAGGGACAATTTTTACATTTACCCAGCCAATTAACCTACATACCTGTACGTCTTTGGAGTGTGGGAGGAAACCGAAGATCTCGGAGAAAACCCACGCAGGTCACGGGGAGAACGTACAAACTCCTTACAGTGCAGCACCCGTAGTCAGGATCGAACCTGTGTCTCCGGCGCTGCATTCGCTGTAAAGCAGCAACTCTACCGCTGCGCTACCGTGCCGGGAGTTAGTCTGAAGAAGGGTCTCGACCCGAAAAATCACCCATTCCTTCTCTCCAGAGATGCTGCCTGTCCCGCTGAGCCACTCCAGCATTTTAAGTCTATCTTCAGAGCTAGTTGAGAACCATTTTAATATAACCCCCCCCCCCCCCCCCCCCCCCACCGGATTTTGATATTTCAATGTACCTGGATCTGTAATTGCTCAAATTTTGTAAGTCAAGTTGCCTTTAATAAATAGCTCACACGGAAGAATGGTAATTTCTCCAGAAATTTGCAGTGACAGCACCAGAGTTACATGCAAATCGTTCTCAATGTCGATCTCAGAGATTGATAGAGGAATTAGGCAATCATCACCAACCTGCTGGGAATAGAGACGCCACAGAGTGATGCCTTAAAATTAAAATCAGTGTTGTGATCGTCTATTCTAAGACATTTATTTCACAAAATGCTGGAGTAACTCAGCAGGTCAGGCAGCATGTCAGGAGAGAAGGAATGGGTGACGTTTCGGGTCGAGACCCTTCTTCAGACTGATGTCAGGGGGGCGGGACAAAGAAAGGTTATAGGTGGAGACAGGAAGATAGAGGGAGAACTGGGAAGGGGGAGGGGAAGAGAGGGACAGAGGAACTATCTAAAGTTGGAGAAGTCAATGTTCATACCGCTGGGCTGCAAGCTGCCCAAGCGAAATATGAGGTGCTGTTCCTCCAATTTCTGGTGGGCCTCACTATGGCACTGGAGGAGGCCCATGACAGAAAGGTCAGACTGGGAGTGGGAGGGGGAGTTGAAGTGCTCAGCCACCGGGATATCAGGTTGGTTAAGGCGGACTGAGCGAAGGTGTTGAGCGAAACGATCGCCGAGCCTGCGTTTGGTTTCGCCGATGTAAAGAAGTTGACATCTAGAGCAGCGGATACAATAGATGAGGTTGGAGGAGGTGCAGATGAACCTCTGTCTCACCTGGAAAGACTGTTTGGGTCCTTGGATGGAGTTGAGGGGGAAGGTAAAGGGACAGGTGTTGCATCTCGTGCGGTTGCAGGGGAAAGTGCCCGGGGATGGGGTGGTTTGGGTAGAATTTTAAGATATTTTAAGCATAGAATCGTCTATTCTAAGACGATGGCCATGTTACATTTTTGGACGGAGCTTCATCAAGCTCCACGAGAAGTCACCGTCTAATGGAAGTGGAGTGATTGATGACCTATGATAATACGTGGTGAAGAGTGCAGCTGCCCTGGGAATGGAGGCAGGACTCTGCCAATGCTGCCTGCTTGTAGAAACGCACATAGTCAGCTGAAATGCTGCTGTGCACATGAATTTTTAAAAAAGCAGATTCGCAGCCGATTAGGTATTGATATGCTGCCCGGCACTCTGTCATCATGCGAAAGCCTTGTGGAATGCATCTGCTCGAGAAAGCCATTGACAGCCTTTACTTGAAAGGTGTGATTTGGCAGTGTTCACTGAAATGAAGAGATGGAATTGAATTTTCCAATACTGCAGGGAGCATTTGATGGAAGGGATCTGCTCTCAAGTCAATCCAGTGAGAAATCAGTCGACCTTCTCTTCTCTGACCCCATGCTGGAGATATTGAACATCACCTGTTGTTTGCTGGAAACATGTATGGCTTGTGATTGGCTGCACGTTTAATTTCGAACCCTAAAAGAAGTAAAACAAATGTATAATTGTAGGTATTGTCATATAATCATCAGAAATACAATCAAATAGCCAGAGGACATAGGTTTAGGGTGAGAGGGGGAATAATTTACTGGGAACCTGAGGGAGAACTGTTTCGCATACGGGTGCTGGATGTATGGAACGAGCTGCCGGAAGAGGTAGTTGAGGCAGGTATTATCACAATGTTGAAGACACATTTAGACAGGTACATGCACTGATTTAGAGGGATATGGGCCAAACAGCGCCAGTTTGGTGCGGCAGCGGGTTGTGGCACCAAAAACCCGCTGCTGCTGCTGCTGCTGCTGCTGCAAGCTTATCTTGAATATACAACAGAGCCTGATCATGATGCCTCTCATCAATCATGATATTTGGATCATCGATTGTTCTCCGTTCTCTTTGAAGGTAATCTTCAGACATTGAATTCTTGAAGCGATCCCATAATTGTCGAGAAGTGTTGATCTCAGCAATCGTCAGCAAAACAAACAAATCTCTCACTGCTTCGGGGAGTCTTGTCCGTTCAGCATCTTCCATCGCCCGTTGCCAATGGTCGTCAGTTTATACAACAAACCTCTTTCTAAAGATGCTCCTCTTTTTTAAAAAAAGGGGGCGGTGTAAGAAAAGAAGGTGAGGGAGTGTGGGAGTGTTATTTTGTGGATTGAAGGAGGGATCAGGCTCCTCCACTCGGTGGAGAGACGCCTACCTGCGGGCAAGTAATGGTTGAAGAGAAGAACACCTGTGTGTGGGGAGAAGGGAGCATTTTGAGGGTGGCAAGCATTTGGACTGGGGACTGGGGATTGGGGACTGGGGACTGGGGACTGGGGACTGGGGACTGGGGACACCAGCAGCCGCAGCAGCCGCGCCAGCTTGGCGCCAACAACCCCCTGCCGCCGCCGCCACTGCTGCTGCTGCTGTCCCCAGTCCCCAGTCCAAATGCTCGCCGCCCTCAAAACGCTCCCTTCTCCCCACACACAGGTGTTCTTCTCTTCATCCATTACTTGCCCGCAGGTAGGCGTCTCTCTCCACCACCCACGCCCATGTTGAGGGGAGGAGCCTGATCCCTCCTTCAATCCACAAAATAACACTCCCACACTCCCTCACCTTTTCTTACACCGCCCCCTTTTTTTTTTGGCCCATTAAACATCATCACCATCTTTTTACAGTGGGGAGGGGAGGGGAGGGACCCGCCGGCAGTTGCGGCACCCATGGCAATGGCGCTGGAGGCCGCAGCGCCACCCATGGCAACGGCGCTGTAGGCCGCAGCGCCACCCATGGCAACGGCGCTTAGGCCGCAGGCTCCGGGTTAACTGACTCACCCGAGGAGTTTTCCTCTCATCTCCCTTTCCCATCCCATCCCCTGAGGCCGTCCAGCCCCTCCCTCCATCCCCTCCCCTCCCCTCCCCTACCTGTGGAAGCTGGTGTACTTGTTGTACACGGCCGTGCATCCATAGGCCGCGCAACTGGTCGGCATTATCTTTTAAAATAACAAATCCCCCCCCCAAAACCTCCTACACAAAATAAAGCAAAGTTTCCATCACGCATTTGTAACTCCTCTGGTGGCTTTTTCCTCCTCCCATTCGTTTCTCAATCTCTCTCTCTCTTGCTTTCCTTCCCCCCACCGGACCTCCTATACTGATGGTGGGTTGGTGAGTAGAGACCTTGCTGTGGGTGGGTGGGGAAAGTGGGACATTCACGTTTAAGTGCATGGAGTGAACAGGGACGTCTTTCCCCTCTCCTCTCCATGGGCAAACGCCATATTCCAGCTCAAGGTAGGGTGACGTTTGTTTTACCTTGAATACAACACAAAAGTACTGGGGCAACTCAGTGGGACGTTGGGAAATAATTCCCTCCAAAGATGCTGCCTAAACCACATAGTTCGTCCAGCACTTTTAAGCTCAACTCAAAATTTCCAACATCTGCAGTTCCCTGTGTTTGTCTCTCTCTTTGTTTTTCTTTTAACCTTGGCTGTACTTAGGCAGGAGAGTGCGGAGGATGTAAGATAAATTGCATCTTGTTCTCATTGGAAGCCCGAACACTTGTATGTACAGAACAATTAAAAAATAATGATTTGGCATCTCCTGCCTACTTTACAATTCAATGATAGATCAGCCATGATATTATCTCTTTACAACTCGCCCTCACAAACCCTATATCGTTTCATTTGCTCCAAGTTAAATTTTGCAAGTGCTGAATTCTGTTCACGAACTTAAAATGTAGTGACCAGTTGGAGTCACAAGAGACTGGGGCTGATTTAATTTAGAGAGAAAAAAACAGACTATTGTAGGAATTCAGTATCCGTGGCACCTCATCGGGACTGATTGGCTAGTTTTTTGTGTGCTACATGTGTTCTTTGCAGAAATTATGTATTTGCATTCTTGGGCACCTGTTCATCTATACATTTGTAACATTGGGCAGTTTTTCAAAATTATTTCTGCTGGGACTGAGCAATGTTCTGAGATTTGGTTTGTTTAAAAAAGTACTGATGCAAACTGATGAAAATGCTCCCTTGAGACACCACCTGATAACTGCCACACTTTGGGAGGTTTTGTTGGTATTAGATTAAACCTTTATAACAATACTAAAAGTATAAACAATAATAAGTGTAATCTTATAAGAGTGGTATTCTTTAAAAAACCTTTTCAGTTATTCAAAGTTCAATAGTTAGCAAAAAATATAATTTAAATATATTTAAAAAAATCAAAATTAAACACAAACCAAATTTTAACTTTTAGTATAAATGTCTGTTCAAATGTTTCTGGTTTTATGTCTTTCCCTTTTTTCATTCTACCCCTTCCCTTGTTATCACCTATGTGCTTTAACACTTTTCTATATTTCTTAAATTCATTACTTTTAACAAAAATCTTAATTTCACTGACTAAACAACTGACAAAACCTCTGTTGTTCTCAAGGCAGACAACTGCACATTTCCACTGTCATAAAGAGAAATAAGTGCTTACTGACATCATCCACAGACAGATAAAACGCTATCAAAAGATACGTCCAATATTCTTTGCTCTTCCATGACAGAGCAGATAGCTTCTCTTTGTTAGTTCTTCAATCAGTTTTAATGCTGAATATAGATAATATCTAAAGTTTCAGGAATACAGGCCTAGCCGACACAACTACCCACTATAGTCCCAAATCATCGTTGCTAATTAACATTTTATGCCACTCCAAGTTCATATTTCCTACCTGGTTTATTTACCGGCATTGAACAGAATAATCTTGAAGAGAGTGCACGCATTAACTTTAGAGTTGTATCCTTGATGTTATGGCAAAAATCCATTTGACCTTTTTATATATTTTGCCTTTCCACAAAGGGTTCTTCAGTTAGATTCTTGCTCGTCCATAGTTCTTGTCTTCTTGGGAAAAAAAAATCTGTGGTGTTTAATTAGAATCCAAAATGGATGACTCCACATTCAATGCTGAACTCCATTGTCATCGTTTTCATCACTCTCAATTTGTTAATGCCATTTCTCAATTTTCTGTTTCTATCTACACTATTTACTGCATGAGGGTGTTGATCTGAAAGGTCACCTATCCATATTCTCTTGAGATGCTTGACTCCCTGGGTTACTTCAGCATTTAAAAAAAATCTTTCTTTGGTAAATCAGCATCTGCAGTTACTTGTTATTACACTATTTACTGTTAGCAATGTCATTAAAAGGTTTTACTGGTTTGGGAACTATCCAAGTCTGAAAGAAATTGCAGTGAGGTGGGGATATAGCCCAGTCCGTCACGCAAACCAGGCTTTCCACCTCTGACTCCATGTGCACTTCACGCAACCTCGGAAATGCAGCCAATGTAATCAGAGACTTGTCTCACCCTGGTCATTCCTTCTTCTCCCTGCTCTTTTTGGGCAGATCCCCATCTGTTATCAGGATTCTGAATAGTCCTTCCATAAGCTAGGGCACTGTCCGATTCACCTCTACTACTTGAGATGTGACCTCTACTACTTGAGACTGCTTCTCCATCACGTAAAAGGGCCAGTATCCTTCGATTCATCGAGAAAACATGACAGACATATTCTTCCTTCCTTCAAAGACGTCTGCATAGAAAGAGGTTTGTTGCAAACTGACGACCATTGGCAACAGACGATGGAAGATGCTGAACGGACAAGACTCCCCGAAGCAATGAGAGATTTGTTTGTTTTGCTGACGATTGCTGAGATCAACACTTCTTGACAATTATGGGATCGCTTCAAGAATTCAATGTCTGAAGATTACCTTCAAAGAGAACAGAGAACAATCGATGATCCAAATATCATGATTGATGAGAGGCATCATGATCAGGCTCTGTTGTGTATTCAAGACAAGCTTGTGAATTACAACAAGACACTGGGATACTTTCATGTGCCACTACCAAGACATGGAAGGATGAATCTTGATGGTGACAATCCAGAATTGCTGACTGAACTGCAGTACAATACACCTGAACAACGGTGATTTGTTGAAGAGAAGGAGCCTCTGCTGAATGCTGAGCAAAGAGCAGTGTATGACCATGTGTGCAACTGCTTGGAAAGGAATATTCCTTCAATGTTTTTCATTGATACACCAGCAGGAATGGGCAAAACAATTCTACCAATTTTATCCTCTCCAAAGTTCGAGGTCAAGTTGATGTTGCTTTTGCTGTAGCATCCTCTGGTATAGCAGCTACATTGATGCCTGGTGGAAGAACTGCACATTGTCGATTCACGATACCCATCGAAGTGACCCATAATACCATGTGCAACTTTGAGAAGAACTCCAACATGGTTCATTTGATCAGGAGTGTGAGAATGATTGTTCGGGATGAGTGCCCGATGATTAGGAGGGAGAGCTTTGAAGCGGTGGACAGAACTCTTTGACATCTATGCAAAAAGAACGATGAGCCTTTTGGCGGCATTCTTATCTTTTGTTGTGGCGATTTTCGCCAACTCCTTGCTGTTGTGAAAAGGGGAAATGCTAATGTTGAAAATTCCTGCATCAAGAAATCCTATTAACGTTCAAATTGTTATATTTTGTTATTCACATTTTAAACTTTAATAAATCCCTTTTCCACTTGCTGTGCCCGTCAGCCGGCCATGCGCAGTAATACCTCCATGTTCCACGTCACAATGTAAACCCGACGGGCGGGAATGGTGACGCCACCAGAGAGCCCCTAAGAACGGAGGGAGGAGATAAGGGGGGATGGAGTGGGTGACTGGGGTGTGGGAGGGGAAGGGGGGAGTGGGTGGGGAAGAAGGGGGGTTGAGGGGATGGAGTGAGGGAGGGGAGGGGAGGGTGCTAGACCAATGCTGAAAAAAAAACATTTTAAAGAAAAATCGCGATATCCATTAAAAAAATATTTTTTAAAGGCATTTATTTTAAAGAAAAAAGTGCGATTTTTCCCAACATCACAATGGCAACTCAATGAGTTATGGACCCAACGGGTCCACTTGGTCTAGTACAAATTAAAATTATGTTTTGAAAATAATGACAAATATTAATTCAAAGTGAAAAAAAAATCAAATCATTCAGTATCACTTATTCTTTCCATACAGATCACCGTTCTCATTGAAATGACGTAATGGAGGTCCAAGCTGTTGCTGGTGTAAAGGCAAGGGGCCAGGTATGAAGTGTATCTGACCATTTGATCCAATGGCTGGAACGAGCTCTGGACTTATTACAGAAAGCAGGTGCAGCGAGAGTCCAAGCACGTTCTGTACCGACCCACTGCTGCCTGTATATGTGGAATTAAAGAACACGAGCATTGGAGATCGTATTTACCCCTGGCCCGATCAATACAGTCAATGTCACGCAGTATTTTTCCGACCCAGTTCGGAAAGCATGGTCAGAAATTCAGCGCAAAGTTGTATAACGTTAATTGATTTGCTTTGACACTTTAATATTTTTCTGAACTCCGTTCACCTTTAATCCATTAATTAATTAAAAGCACACACTACCGAGGTATCTGTCTACTTGTACTCTGCTCCCGTCCATCTATGTTTATAGATCAATTTATTTCACTTTCTGTGAGTCTCTCAAGTGAAAGCTATGAAATTATCGTTTCCCATTTGTGCTCACTATGTGAATTATTGCGGAGACAATCTGCTTCCATGGCATGTGCCGAATAGCTTTGGCACGGTTGCTGCTTCTACACCTTCTACCGCTGCACCATAGAGAGCATCCTAACGCATGGCATCCCTGTGTGGTACCTCAGCTGCACGGAGGCAGAAAGGAAAGCTCTACAGCGGATAGTCCATAGAGCTCAGAGGGTCATCGGAACATAGCTACCAGACTTGGAGGGCATCTACAACACACGATGCCTCAGAAAAGCCACCAGCATCCACAAAGACTCTTCACACCCCTGCAACAGTCTGATCGAACTCCTTCCATCGGGCAGACGCTACAAGGCCTTCTACGCCCGCACCTCCAGACTCAGGAACAGCTTCATCCCCAGGGCCATAGCTGCTATGAACCGGTCCTGCTGAGCCGGATGGTCACAACGCATAGTGATCCGGCACAGATCAACTTGCACTTTATCCTGTCTAAAACTGTTACAATTGTTTTGTTGGGTTGCTGTTGTCTAAATTATTTAAATTATTGCATCGTATGGGAGGCGCATTCCCAATCTCGTTGTACCCCTGGGTACAATGACAATAAAGATATATTGTATTGTATTGTATTGTATCTCAGGATATTCAGGCAGATAACTTCAAGTTAATTGATTTGAAATTTACCACTTTACTGCAACAGGGGTGAGATACTAACTCCTCTGAAGGTAAAACTCCTCTGAAGTAGGGGCAGCACAATGGCACAGCGGTAGACCTGCTGCCAGAGACCTGGGTTCATTTCTGACCTCGGCTTCTGTCTGTGTGGAGTTTGCACGTACTCCCCGTGACTGCGTGGGTTTCCTTCGGGTGCTGTGTGATCCTCCTGCATGCCAACGACATGCAGATTTGTAGGTTAATTGGCTTCTGTAAATTGCCCCGCGTGTGGAGGACAGAGAACTGGTGGATGGGTGACCATTGGTCCGTGTGGATTCGGTGGGCCGAAGGGCCTGTTTCCACAATACATGTCTAAAGTCCAAAGGAGTGTCGCCACTAAAAATGTTTGGCAACGTGGACTCCCTGAGGATGAAGATATCAGTGAAGCTTCTAAAAACAAGTGACATTCACTGCAAATGACATTAAGCCACACGCAGTAACCACTATGGAAATGAAAACAGCTGTGGAGGGAATGAACAGAGACATTCTGAAGAAGGTTCCATCCCGAAACGTCATCTGCCCATTCCCTCCACAGGTGCTGCTTGACCTGCAGAGTTCTTCCAGCACTTTGTATTTATGCAAAGAGAGAAGTATTGGATGGACCAGCAGGGTTGTCTTGGATAACCCAATGGCCAGAAAGTTCTGAGTCCTCTTTAGACTTTAGACTTTGGGGATACAGCACTGAAACAGGCCCTTCGGCCCACTGAGTCCGTCTCGACCTCCACCTCGTACACTTACCTACACATACTCGAGACTATTTTGACAACATACCAAAGCCAATTAACCTACAAACCTGTGTGTCTTTGGAGTGTGGGAAGCACTGGAGAAAGCCCATGTGGTCGCAGGGAGAACGTACAAACTCCCTACAGGGGAGTCAGGATTGAACCCGGGTCTCTGGTGCTGTAAGGCACCAACTCAACCGTTGCGCCACTGTGCCGCCCACGAAGATCTAGAGTCGTATAGAGAAGACGGAGTGTGCTGGTCAGCATGGGCAAGTTGGGCCGAAGGGCCTTGTTCCATGCTGTATGACTCCACGACTCTACTTGCCCTCCATTAGCAGGGCAATCTGGGCACAATGGCAGGGCTACGGTTGTCCCACAGAATGTTGAGTCTCTCTCCTTTTAATGCTTTGTAAAATCTTGAGCTTGAGAATACTTTACTCAACGGACAGGTTCGGATGCAAGCTGTGTATTTACACCTTCCTTACACCTCAGACCCTCTCTGAATGGCCTGCCCTGTTTTTGCTAAAATATCCAACAGTGGAGCGTGGCCAGTGTTTTCACCATTGGGGTACCCATTGTACGAATAGCTCAACACATGGAATTCCCTTATCATGTATCTGTGCGCTGTGCAGGAAAATAACTGCAGATGCTGGTACAAATGGAAGTTATCACAAAATGCTGGAGTAACTCAGCAGGTCAGGCAGCATCTCAGGATGCCATCCCATTCCTTCTCTCCTGAGATAATAATAATAATAATAATAATAATAATAATAATATTCATTTATTGTCATTGCAACGAGTACAACGAAATTAAAAAATAGCCAATCCTGAAGGTGCGTAAAAACATATATGCAATAAATGCAAAAACAAATAAATACAATTATATTAAGTACAAAAGTTTTAACAGTGTTGCCTAGTGCAGAAGGTAGTGTTCAGTTCTCGTATGGCCCTGGGGTAAAAACTGTTCTTAAGTCTGTTTGTTCGGGATTTGATCGACCTGAAACGTCGACCAGAGGGCAGATGAACAAACAGACGGTGGCCGGGGTGGGATGGATCTTTTGTTATTTTGCCTGCTCTACTGAGGCAGCGTAGGCTGAACAGGTGCTCCAGGGAGGGCAGTGAGCAGCCGATGATCTTCTGGGCCATCGTGATGACCCTCTGAAGGGCCTTCCTGTCCTTTTCTGAGCAGCTGGCATACCATGTGGTTATACAGTATGCCAGCACACTCTCGATGGAGCAGTGATAGAAGGACATCATGAGCTTCTCCTGCAGGTTGGTTTTCCTGAGGATCCTCAGGAAGTGGAGTCTCTGCTGTGCCTTCTTCACTGTGGTGATGGTGTTGGTAGACCAGGTAAGATCCTCTGCGATGTGCGTACCCAGGAACCTGAAAGCGGGTACCCTTTCCACACAGACCCCATTGATGTAGAGTGGGTCGTATTCTGCACTGGTTTTCCTGAAGTCAATTATAAGTTCCTTTGTTTTGGAGGAGTTCAGGACAAGATTGTTCACTGAACACCATGCTGCCAGCCTTTGGATTTCATCCCTGTAGGCTGTCTCATCTCCTCCTGAGATGAGTCCAACCACAGTCGTGTCATCCGCGAACTTGATGATGGTGTTGGTGGGATGGGTGGGGGCGCAGTCGTGAGTGTAGAGGGAGTAAAGGATGGGGCTCAACACACAGCCCTGTGGTGAGCCGGTGCTCAGTGTAATGGTGGAGGAGAGGTGAGGGCCTATTTTGACGGTCTGGGGGCGGTTGGTCAGGAAGTCCTTGATCCATTGGCAGATGGTTTGGGAAAATCCAAGGTCAGAAAGTTTGGTGACCAGTCTGCTCGGGATGACCATGTTAAAGGCAGAGCTGAAGTCGAGGAAGAGCATCCTCACATAGATCCCCTGGTGTTCAAGGTGGGTCAGTGCAGTGTGAAGAGCAGTGTCGATGGCATCCCCTGTAGACCTATTTGCTCTGTAGGCAAACTGGTATGGGTCGAAGGTGGGTGGGAGGCTGGCTTTGATGTGCTGCAGGACCAGTCTCTCGAAGCACTTTGTGTTGACCGGTGTGAGTGCTACCAGACGGTAGTCGTTAAGGCCGCTGATGACAGACTTTTTCGGCAGTGGGATGATTGTGGCGGACTTCAGGCAGGGAGGGATGGTGGATTTTAAAAGGGACAGGTTGAAGATTTTTGTGAAGACCTCAGATAATTGGTCTGCACATTCCCTCAGCACTCTGCCGGTCACACCATCGGGGCCTGCAGCTTTCCTGGGATTCACTGCTCTGAGCACGCGCTTAACATCATACTCCTGCACAGTGAAGGTGTTGCTGTCAGGTGCTGGAGAGATGCTGACAGCTGCCTGAGAGATGCTGCCTGACCCGCTGAGTTACTCCAGCATTTTGTGATACCATGTATCTGTACGCTGTAGATGGCTCGATTGTAATCATGTATTGCCTTTCCTCTGTCTGGATAGCACGAAACAAAGGCTTTTCACTGTACCTCGGTACACGTGACGATAACTGTATCTAATTACTGCAAACACACACGGAGTTTGTAGACTTCGGAAGGCCTTTGAGAAGCCTGCAGTGAGTTCTGATATTGCTTGGTCAACTCTTCTGGTGTCAGCGCTCTGTCCCTTTGCATTATGAATAAAAGGGGAGAGCATGAAATGTCATGCTCCTAATTCCTCTGAGAAGGTTCATTACATTTCTTGTCTGGAGTTTTGAGCTCCAATTTATCTCGATTCTGCTGAAGCACACGTTGTGTGATGATTGGGAACATTAGATTTGCATCATGGCAGGCAAGGGGAACATGAATCAAAGCTGAAAGTGCCCCATCTTATTTCACCACAAAATGATAATAACTAATGCAATTTATTCCGAATAACATTCATTTTGAATTGTACTGTGGTGAAAGGAACAGCACACCTTGATCTAAATTCTCGATATAAAGCCTGTTGTTTCTCATCAAATATGGTCCAAATGAAAATTAAAAGTTCACCAATATACTTCTAAATTATTCAACGTTGCATCTATCCAAGTATGAAGCAACCACAATCTATTCCAATACATTCTCTTTACAACAAGGAATAACTCTGAATTGGAGAAACAAGGTTTATTAAAACTGACACATAGTGCTGGAGTAACTCAACGGGTCAGGCAGCATCTCTGAAGAACATGGGTAGGTAATGTTTTGGGTCAGGACCCTTCTTCAGACTCTGAATTGTCATTTATATTTCTTTGGTTTTTAAATCTTGTCCTAAAATTCTTGGGCGAGAGTGCGAGCTGATAATTGCAGTTTAGACACGGGTGGATTGCAAGCAATACTGGCTGCCTCAACACAGGGTTCACTTCATAGGCACAAAATTCTGGAGTAACTCAGTGGGCCAGGCAGCATCTCTGGAGAAAAGGAATAGGTTAATAGGTGACATTTTGGGTTGGGACACTCTGAAGAAGGGTCTCAACCCAAAACTTCACCTCGTCCTTTTCTCCAGAGATGCTGCCTGACCCGCTGAGTTACTCCAGCATTTTGTGTCGATCTTCGGTGTAAACCAGCATCTGAAGTTCCTTCCTACACGGGCATCAGTTTAGACAATAGACAATAGACAAAAGGTGCAGGAGTAGGCCATTCGGCCCTTCGAGCCAGCACCGCCATTCAATGTGATCATGGCTGATCATTCTCAATCAGTACCCCGTTCCTGCCTTCTCCCCATACCCCCTGACTCCGCTATCCTTAAGAGCTCTATCTAGCTCTCTCTTGAATGCATTCAGAGAATTGGCCTCCACTGCCTTCTGAGGCAGAGAATTCCACAGATTCACAACTCTCTGACTGAAAACGTTTTTCCTCAACTCCATTCTAAATGGCCTACCCCTTATTCTTAAACTGTGGCCCCTTGTTATGGACTCCCCCAACATTGGGAACATGTTTCCTGCCTCTAACGTGCCCAACCCCTTAATAATCTTATACGTTTCGATAAGATCCCCTCTCATCCTTCTATCTTCCAGTGTTTAGTCGGGTTGAGTGAGAAGGGCTTAATTGTTTCAAGGTTACTTCATGGTCAGCCTTGCACAGATGATGGAATTAAATGTGGATGGCATCCCTTCATCCCCTGAATATCCATATGTCTTTCGCAAAGCCTCTTATATGCCAGTGTTCAGTCTATCTCCAAAACCTGGCAACGCATTCCAAGCACCTACTGCTCTTTACGTTAAAAAACCCTTCCCCTGCCCATCTCTTTTAAACCTTGCCCCTCTTACATTAAAGCTATCCCTCTAGTTTTTGATAATTCACTCTTGGAAAAAATGTTCTGACTGTCTACCCGATCTATACCTCTCATAATTTGGTATACTTCTATTAGATCTCTCCTCACCCTCCGACACTCAAGAGAAAATAATCCAAGTCGAAATAATAGGTGTGGTTATTAGCTGTAATCTCTCCTCAAGCTAATACCTTCTAATCCGGGCAGCATTCTGGTAAACCTCTTCAGCACCCTCTCCAAAACCTCTGTATCCTTCTTGCAAGAGGGCAACAGGAAATGCATGCAATACTCCAGATGTGGCTGCACCAAAGTCCTAAAAAGCTGCAACATTACTTCCTGACTCTTATGACCTTGGCCATTTGAAGGATCAAATGGGCTCTCCTCTCTGATTCTATCACATTACATGTGAAAAATAACTCCTGCGTGTCCATCCAAAATGGCGGCGCTGCCATAGCAGCTGCGGCTTACCTGCGGTCCATTTGGCTTTGTGTTTTTGTTGTTTTTCTGTCTTAATTGTAGTTGTGATGTGGTGTTTTTGTGTTTGTGTACTATGTGTGTATGTGGGGGGGAGGGGGGGAACTGTAAAATTGTAAATATGTGTCCCTTCCGAACGGAGACCCGACCTTTGTTTTCTGGGTGTTGTCTCCGTTCCTGCTGCGGCCTACCATCGGCCCAACTCCTGGAGCTGGCTGCCTCCAGGGCTCTGGTTCGCAGAGCCCGCGGATCGGACTTACCATCACCGGAGCCGGCCGTCTTCGGAGGCTGCGGGAGCGGCTGCGACTTGCCTTAGGCTCGGGCCACGTGGATGCCGACATCGGGAGCTCCGGCAGCGGCAGCGTGTTCGCCCGCCCTGGATCGCGGGGCTTGGGTCGCGGACATTTCACCGTCCGGCGCGGCCTAAGATAGGCCGCGGGATATTTCTCTGCTGGGCGGGGGCTTCAATGTTGGGAGCCACGACCGTCCCGACGTGCAGCAACAGCGCCAGCAGCAGCGTGTTCGCCCGCCCCGGATCGGACTTATCATCGGCGGAGCCGGCCGTCTTCGGAGGCTGCGGGAGCGGCTGGGACTCGCCTTAGGCTCCGGCTGCTGCGGACCGTCCGGCGCGGCCTCCAACCACAACAACCTGACTGCGGGAGAAGACGGCAGGAGAAGGGAAAGACATTGTGGCCTTCCATCACAGTGAGGAGAGGACTGGAGGAGACTCACTGTGATGGATGTTTCTTTGATGGATGTTTCTTTTTTTGTGTGTTTTTGGGGTTGTGTAATTTTAATGCCTATTTAATGCTTTTATTGTTGGTCTGTGTTTTGGGGGTTTTTGGGGTTGTGTAATTTAATGCCTATTTAATGCTTTTATTGTTGGACTGTGGGTGACTGAATTTCGTCCAATATTGGATGACAAATAAAGCTATCTTGAATCTTGAATCCTGAAGGATGAACTGATTATACATTTTTTGCTTGGTTTCCATGTGAACAGAAACGGTGAGACTTGTTTTAGCCTTATTTCATATAGTCTAACCGTTGATGACTGGAGGGAACTTAACATGGCTTAAAGTTGACTAATGTTGTCTTCTATTTAAGATGGACTGCAAGAAAAAGTCTGGGAACTATTGATCAGTGAGCCTAACATCTGTGGTAGGTGAAGTACAGGAGAGGATTCTGAGGCATGATATATATGCATTTGGATAGATGGAGGCTGATTTGGGAAGGTGAACATGATTTGTACATTGGAGATCATGCTTCATGAATTTGATTGTGTCCTTTGAAGAAGTATCCATGAAGACTGATGAGGGCAGAGCTGTAGACGTTGTCCATGTGGACTTCAGTAAGGCCTTTTGAAGGTATTACAAAATGCTGGAGTAACTCAGCAGGTCAGGCAGCATCTAGGAGAGAGGGAATGGTGACGTTTCGGATCGAGACCCTTCTTCAGACTGAAGAAGGATCTCGACCCGAAACGTTACCCATTCCCTCTCTCCTAGATGCTGCCTGACCTGCTGAGTTACTCCAGCATTTTGTGATACCTTCGATTTGTACTAGCATCTGCAGTTATTTTCCTACTCAGTAAGGCCTTTGATAAGGTGTTCTGCATGTAGGTGAGATCTCATGGCCTCTAGGGAGAGCAAAGTGCTATTTGACTCTGACTCTATAATATCTGTTTCAGCACAATATATATCCACTCAATAGATTTTCTGAAGAAGAATATTTCCTATCAAATTCAGAATGTCATTACCATTGAGTTGTAAAATGAGCAATATACATCTCCTGTGTGTGACCTTTGTTTAATGAACAATCTGGGAGAGTTTTAAACAGGCGCTTGATTCAAGGAAACCTGTTTTACTGCTCTATCAAAACAGAAAGCTCAGTTAGTGGTCTATGGTTAGTTCAGAGTAGCAGCTTACTGCAAGTCCATGGATGCCAACACAAGTAATGGGCTCTGAGGCAGTACAAAAAATATGATGGCTCAGCATGTTTTATGATTCACTTTGGCTGATACCATGGTTTTGCTTCTCTTTGTGCGTTCTTTGCTGTATTCGGTCCAGCTGAATGCATTTCATTGATTAAATCACTCTCCGAATGGATCGACTGGGCCTGTATTCACTGGAATGTAGAACGATGAGAGGGGATTTGATAGAAACATATAAAATTCTTAAGGGATTGGACAGGCTAGATGCAGGAAAAATGTTCCCGATGTTGGGGGAGTCCAAAAGCAGGAGTCACAGTTAATGAATAAAGGGTAGGCCATTTAGGACTGAGATGAGGAAAACCTTTTTCACACAGAGAGTTGTGAATCTGTGGAATTCTCTGCCACAGAAGGTAGTGGAGGCCAATTCACTGGATGTTTTCAAGAGTTAAATATAGCTCTGAGGGCTAACGGAATCAAGGGATATGGGGAGAAAGCTGGAATGGGGTATTGATTTTGGATGATCAGCCATGATGATATTGAATGGCGGTGCTGGCTCGAAGGGCCGGATAGCCTACTCCTGCACCTTTTGTCTACGTTTCTCTGAATGCAATGAATTGTAACCCACTGCTAGCTCCCACTTCAAATATAATAAATGTAGTACCTCTTGCGTTGTGTCTGTCCAAACTGAAGCTCTAAATTAAGGAGACAGTTTTTTGATTAAAAGCTGGTCACATCTGGCTTTTCAGAGTACTTTGGTGAATATAAGCTTCTTGAGATTCATACTGAGTTATTGCACTTGGAAATTGCACTTGATCTATGTCCTATATTCCTTTGGTTTTTAGCTTAGCGATACAGAGCGGGAGCAGGCCCTTCAGAGTACTGAGCCCGCACTGACCATTGATCCCCGCACATTAACACTATCCTACACACACTAGGGACAATTTTTAACATTTATACTAAGCCAATTAAGCTACAGACCTGTACTTATTTGGAGTGTGGGAGGAAACCACAGATTTCTCGGAGAAAACCCACACAGTCATGGGGAGAATGTACAAACTCCGTACAAACAGCACCCGCAGTCGGGATCGAACCCGGGTCTCTGGCGCTGTAAGCTCCGTAAGGCAGCAACTCTACTGTTGTGCCACCATGCCGCCCAACGTGCACTTTTATATTAAATGGTTCCCTGTAAGCATTACGGTCTGTATATTGCATGCTTCCATATATAAATTCCACTTTATTTTTAGTTTTTTCAAGTTTATTTAGGAGCTTTGCTTATGACTGCTGTGTGGATACTCATGCTGATCAATGGCTGAAGAAGGGTCTCGACCCGAAACGTCACCCATTCCTTCTCTCCTGAGATGCTGCCTGACCCGCTGAGTTACTCCAGCATTTTGTGCCTACCTTCATGATTTAATGGGAACCTGAGGGGTAACGTTTTTTTACACAAAGGATGATGGGTGTATGGAACGAGTTGCTGGAGGAGCTAGTTGAGACAGGTACTATTACAACGTTTAAGAAATGAATAGGCAGGTACTTGGATAGGGTAGGTTTGGAGGGATATGGGCCAAAAGCAGACTGATGGGACTAGTGTTGAAGGGCATGTTGGTCGGTGTGGGCAATTTGGGCTGAAGGACCTGTTTCCACACTGTATGACTCTATGACTCTATAACTCACCCTCAATCAATACTGACAGCATGGCAACTGCCTTACCTACCGAAGCTTGTGGAGAAATGACACAGATGGTTTAGCCAAATATTCAGGCCCCGAGGATGATGCTAATGTCTGTCGTTTCTCGAGGACAGGATTTCTCAGCGTAGTGCATTGTGATCACCTGAAGTGAATACAGTGAAGATTTAACAGGCTATATCTCCTTGTCTGTAACCACTGGGAATACATTTCATAGAAGTATTAATGTACATAATCGATTATTCATGGTATCCAATACCTAGTATTCTTACCATGTCCCAAAAACGTGTGAGTTTGTAGGTTAATTTGCTTCTGTAACCTTGCCCCGAGTGTGTGGGGAGTTGATGAGAATGTGATCTAACATGGATGATCGATGATCGGCATGGACTTGGTGGGCTGAAGGGCCTGTTCCCATGCTGTATATCTGAACTTTAAACATTTCCCCTATGATCTTAAAGCTATGTCCTCTAGTATTTGACATTTCAGTCCTGAGAAAAAGACTACCCTTTATAAGCCTCATATGTTGCTTAATGTTTTCCATTGTGATAAGAAATTTCCCTTTGATTGTTCTAACGTGCACTTCTATGGTTGGGGCTTTTTGATTCTATTATTTACGCAGAAAGGAAGAAGTTTGGGGAAAATCAGCAAGCAAAATATTATAAATGCTATAAATCGGAAATGTAAACAGAAAATGCTGGAAAAACGGAGCCAGTCAGGCAGAACTTCAGGGGAGATGAACAGATTTAGTGTCTCAATCTCCCCTTCTTCCCCCCCCCCCCACATTTCTTCCCCCTCCACCTCTTTTCCCTGTGGCCCACCTAGACTCGTACCCATTTCCCCCCTCCCCCTCCGCTTCCACTTACATTCCTGACTCTAGCTTCACAATTTGGAACTTTAGACTTTAGACACTCTTCTATCCTTATCTCGCACCTTTATGTCTTTTCATCTCCGGTCTTTGTCCAACCGTATGACTCTCAAAACCCCCTCCCTCACCTGTATCCACCTATCACTTGCCGCTCTTTGTCCACCCCCTCCTCTCTTCCAACTTTCTTTCTTCCCATCCACCACGATCAGTCTGAAGAAGGTTCCACCCAAAACGTCACCTATTCATGTCCTCCAGAGATGCCGCCTGAACCATTGAATTACTCTGACACTTCGTGTCCTTTAAAAAAAAAAAATCTTTGGTTTATTATGTGTGCCAAAATGCAGTGAAAAGCTTGTTCTGCGCTCCATCCAGCCAAATCATACTATACGCGAGTTATACCATACTATAGATCCAGTACGGTGAAGCCTTAACGGCTGCGACTCGCTGGCAGTCTGTTTGTCCTTTTTCCTTTTTTGTTTGTGTGTTGGTGTTGGGGTGGTTTGTTTTTGGCTGTGTATATGTGGGGGGTGTGGGGGGTGGTGGGGTGGGGGAAATCTTTCTTTTTTAGGTTTCTTCCTCGGGGCGAGGCTCGGCCGCGGGGCCTTCCATCGCTCGGTGCGGCTCGGCCGCGGGACTTAACAGTGCCCGGTGTGGCTCAGCCACGGGGCCTTCCATCGCCCGGCGCGGCTCAGCCGCGGGTTGTGCCATCGCCCGGTACGGCCGTAGGACTTTCCAGCGCGGCGCGGCTCGGCCGCGGGACTTACCATCGCCGGTGCGGCTCGGCCACGGGACTTACCATCGCTGGCGCGGCTCGGCCACGGGACTTACCATCGCCCGATACGGCTCAGCCGCGGGGCCTTCCATCGCCCAGTACGGCTCGGCCACGGGTCCTTCCATCGCCCGGTACGGCTCGGCCGCGGGGCCTTCCATCGCCCGGTGCATCTCGGCCGCGGGACCTTCCATCTCCTTGCGGGGGCTGTGCGGGTCGGTCGCCTCGGTAGGGGTCGAGCTGTCTGTCCATGGGAGGGGCATGGGGGAAGAGAGAGGAGGGTTTTTTGCCTTCCATCACAGTGAGGGGGTGTTTGGAATCACTGTGATGGATGTTTGTGTTGGGGTTGTGTGTCTTGTGTTCTTTTTTTTTGCTCTGTGACTGCTGGCAAATTAATTTTGTTCGGTATCGAATGACAATAAAGGTATTCTGTATTCTGTATTCTGTTCTGGAGCAGCACGTGGAAAATCACCCCATTCCAACGCCATCTTGCAACTTCCACGCCTGCGGAAAGTCTGATCTTGGTTTAAGGAGGTGTGTGGCGTGGTGCCGGTAGGACGTAGGAGAACAGGTTTCCATAAAGCACTCTTGGATCAGCTTCCCCTGAACAGGTCAGATGACTCACAGTACACTACTATACTATTCTTCCTGTTGAAAATCGCTCTGACCCAATTCTGGTGAATAGCAAATTTAAGCAAAATGCACTGGATATGCACTTCCCTAAGGCTGTACTGCAAAGTTAATCTGAGTGGATCCAAGTACATATCTCCAAAAAAGATTAAAGTATTTATACGTTGCATCTCTAAGTTCCTGTGCAAATTGGTTTTGAAACTGCTATAGTGTTTGGGAATATAAGAAAATAACTGCAGATGGTGGTACAAATCGATTTATTCACAAAATGCTGGAGTAACTCAGCAGGTCAGGCAGCATCTCGGGAGAGAAGGAATGGGTGTCGTTTCGGGTCGAGACCCTTCTTCCAACTTTCTTTCCTCCCATCCACCACGATCAGTCTGAAGAAGGGTCTCGACCCGAAACATCACCCATTCCTTCTCTCCCGAGATGCTGCCTGACTTGCTGAGTTACTCCAGCATTTTGTGAATAAATCGATAGTGTTTGGGAAGTAGGCAAACCACTTGGCTCTGCTTTCCAATCAGAACAAAGAGGTACACCCCCTCCCCCCAACCTACTCTATAATGTAAAACTAATTTTATTCTCTCTCTATCTTTGTTCTGTCCATGGCCTTCAACCTGAAATGTTAACTCTATTTTTTGTTCCACAGATGCCTCCAGACCTGCTGAGTGTCCCCGGCATTTCCTGTTTATATTACAGATACGATACGATACAGTAGAACTTTATTTATCCCAGGAGGGAAATTGATCTGCCAACAGTCATAAAACACAAGATGCAGTACCCGAAACATGAATATTAAAGTGACGAGTGGAAAGGATTGGGGATGTGCAAAGATTGGGGTGGGGGGGGGGGCGGTGGGGGGGGGGGGGGGGTGGGGGTGGGGGGAGGGGAGTCAGTCTACCCCACGGCAGAAGGGGAGGGGGGGGGTTTACTGGTTGTGGAGAAACATCTTCCACATTTAAAGATATGTGACAATTGAGAATGATTGTCATTTCAGTAATGTCCATCGCTTTGGCATCAACACGGGTAAAATGGACAATTGGACCGTGCACCCATTATCTAAGTTAGCTAATAGAAACATAGAAACATAGAAAATAGGTGCAGGAGTAGGCAATTCGGCCCTTCGAGCCTGCACTGCCATTCAATATGATCATGGCTGATCATCCAGCTCAGTATCCCATACCTGCCTTCTCTCCATACCCCCGATCCCTTTATCCACAAGGGCCACAACTAACTCCCTCTTAAATATAGCCAATGAACTGGCCTCAACTACCTTCTGTGGCAGAGAATTCCACAGATTCACCACTCTCTGTGTGCAAAAAAAACTTTCTCATCTCGGTCCTAAAAGACTTCCCCCTTATCCTTAAACTGTGACCCCTTGTTCTGGACTTCCCAAACATCGGGAACAATCTTCCTGCATCTAGCCTGTCCAACCCCTTAAGAATTTTGTAAGTTTCTATAAGATCCCCCCTCAATCTTCTAAATTCCAGCGAGTACAAGCCGAGTCTATCCAGTCTTTCTTCATATGAAAGTCCTGCCATCCCAGGAATCAATCTGGTGAACCTTCTCTGTACTCCCTCTATGGCAAGAATGTCTTTCCTCAGATTAGGAGACCAAATCTGTACGCAATATTTACAATGGAGTCTGGTCCAAAGCTGACTGGTTTACACCACAATTCTTCCTCTATTCAATCAACTTTTGACGAGCTTAGAAGACAATAGAGTGTGGATAAGAGATATTTCTAACATGGTAGTAGAAATGACCATGAATTAGTTGGGCTGAATGGCTATTTTTGAACTGTAAGTTACGTGATGCAAGTTGTTCCTTTTCAGGGGACCCTGGATTCCCTGCTGCACATATCACTGAAAGTCAATGTGTAGCTACAGCAAGTGATTATGATTTGCGGGAAGAACTGAGAACAAGAATAAAGAAGACTATTGCCATTGTAGACCACACCTGAAACAGGCTGGGGGTCCCTATCTCAGGATGGAAGAATCCTAGGATGGTGGGTTGGTTGTATACGGAGGGATTAAACAGACTGTATATATCGTCTCACAAGTTTATAATAATGAGTTGATTTCATTCATTATATATGGGTGTAATGTTATTAAAGGGGTTGACTGGGTAAATTGAGGGAAGATGGTTCCTTTGGCTGGAATGGGTCACTGAAGACAGAGAAGAGAAGAAATGCGTACCCAGATAGTCATAGAATTATAACAGCACAGAAACAGGCCCTTCGTCCCAACTTGTCCAAGCCGACCAAAATGCCTCATCTAAGTTCGTTCCATTTATTCGCATTTGGGCCCCATCCCTTTAAACATTTCCTATCCATGCTCTTGGCCAAGTGCCTGTTAAATGCTGTTATAGTGCCTGCCTCAACTACCTCCTCTGGCAGCCCATTCTATATTCCCACCAGTGAAAAAGTTGCCACTCAGGCTCCTATTAAATTCTGCCCCTCTCTTCTCAGTGAATCCTTGGAATTCTTTTCCTCGCGAGCCGCAGAAGCTCAGTCATTGATTATATTCAAGGCAGGAATTGAATGATGTTGGAATGTTAAGGAGCCACGGAATATGGGGTTAGTGCTCTCAAATAGTACCATGACAACTTCACCCAAGACCTTACTGAAGGGTGCTACAGAAACGATGTGCCAAATGGCTCACACTTCCCATTTCCTTTTTCGCATTTACTTTCTCTTGCCCTGATAGATTTCCTCAATCAATCTGTATGGTTACATGAGAGGGAGTTATTTCACTCATCACAAACCATAAATAAATCTGATGCCCAGATTATTTTGTGTGAATAATTATTGACGTCAAATAAATCTGACGTCCAGACTTCTATCGAATGCTTGCGTTGCGAGGAAATCTTCCATTTCAACCTCTGCATTGTGTAAAAACATTGAATTTTAGTGATGTGATGTGGAACTCAGGTTATGTGCCGCCAGGTATAATGAATGTCAGTGATCCTTTGTGCAACGTGCTGAACTTGAGTAGTTAATTATTCACATTATTAAAGTCACATCTTCACATTATTTTCCATGAATAATTACTGGCACTCTCCTCTCCAGACACGTAGGCTGTATCATAGCAACAGAACTCATTGTCTTCAGGCCTCACGAGTCTATGTGGGAGGATCTTCAGCAAAAGAAAAGGAGTTTTCCATTTGGACTTCTCGGAAATGTAGAAAATAGGTGCAGGAGTAGGCCGTTTGGCCCTTCGAGCCAGCACCGCCATTCAATGTGATCATGGCTGATCATCCACAATCAGTGCCCCGTTCCTGCTTTCTCCCCATATCCCTTGATTCCGTTAGCCACGAAGAGATATATCTAACTCTCTCTTGAAAACATCCAGTGAATTGGCCTCCACTGCCTTCTGTGGCAGAGAGTTCCACAAATTCACAACTCTCTGGGTCAAAAAGTTTTTCCTCATCTCAGTCCTAAATGGCCTACCCCTTATTCTTAAACTGCGACCCCTGGTTCTGGACTCCACCAACATCGGGAACATTTTTCCTGCATCTAGCCTGCCCCATCCCTTAATAAATTTATGAATTTCTACAAGTTGCCCTCTCATCCTAAATTCCAGTGAATATAAGCCCAGTCGATCCACTCTTTCATCATATTGCAGTCCTGCCATCCCGGGAATTAACCTGGTGAACCTACGCTGCACTCCCTCAATAGCAAGAATGTCCTTCCTCAAACTAGGAGACCAAAACTGCACACAACACTGCAGGTGCGGTCTCACCAGGGCCCTTTGAAACCGCAGTAGGACTCTTTCCGCCAACACTTCTCCTTATCACGCATGCCTGTCTCTGACTGCCTCACCTCGCACCGTTTCGACCTGAAGCGTCTCCAGCCCCTCTCTCCGGAGATGTTGCCTGACCTGCTGTTACTCCAGTATTTTGAGTCTACCTTCGATTTAAACCAGCATCTGCAGTTTTTTTTCCTATACACTCTCTTCTATTCATTTGTCAGCATGAGGATTCTAACTCACCGACTAACTCAGCCACCGGGAGATCAGGTTGGTTAAGGCGGACTGAGCGAAGGTGTTGAGTGAAACGATCGCCGAGCCTGCGTTTGGTTTCGCCGATGTAAAGAAGTTGACCTAGAGCAGCGGATGCAATAGATGAGGTTGGAGGAGGTGCAGGTGAACCTCTGTCTCACCTGGAAAGACTGTTTGGGTCCTTGGATGGAGTTGAGGGGGGAGGTAAAGGGACAAGTGTTGCATCTCCTGCGGTTGCAGGGGAAAGTGCCTGGGGATGGGTTTGTTTGGGTGGGAAGGGACGAGTGGACCAGGGAGTTATGGAGGGAACGGTCTCTGCAGAACGCAGAAAGGGGAGGGGATGGGAAGATGTGGCCAGTAGTGGGGTCCCGTTGTAGGTGACGGAAATGTTGGCGGATGATTTTTTGGAACGGCTGGCTGGTGGGGTGGAAGGTGAGAACGAGGGGGATTCTGTCCTTGTAAGAATGGGGGGAGGGGGAGCAAGAGCGGAGCTGCAGGATGTAGAACAGACCCTAGAGAGAGCCTCATCTATAATGGACATTTATTTGTGAATGGTTTCTGGTTGCTCAAAATAATCGCTTCTATGATCCTTGATAATTCGTACAATTATTGCTAATTATACATTAGGGATAGTCAACCTCTATGGAACATGCCAATGAGTGATGCTGTAATGTATATGCTTTGAACTCCACTTTTGAAGTTGGATTCCAATAAGATTAATGGAACTGTATTTCAGAAGTGAAGTTCAACGTTAACACATTGTATGCTTAGATCATACAACGATGCATATATTTGTACCCCACTTGTCCTCATCACTTCATTATGTGGACCAGGGAGTTAGATTTCTGAAGTAGGGTCTTGACCCGAAACATCACCTGTTCCTTTTCTCCAGGGATGCTGCATGACCCGCTGAGTTACTCCAGGTTTTTGTGTCCATCTTCAGTTTAAATCAGCATCTGCAGTTAGATTTTCTGTTACCATTGCATCTATCGACAGGACGTTGTCTTCAACATGTCACTGGCATTAAGTCCTGGGGATGACTGCCTTTTATTGATGCCAGTGTTATGTTGAAGACAATTTACATAACTGAGCCAAAATCACTGACCATAATTAAGAGGTACTGAAGATGTCTGGACATGACTAATTGTCAAATTTCTAAAGCCATCAAATTGGTACATTTAGCCCAATAGCTGGGAGATGAAGTAATCAATAGATCATGATGACACCATGCTGTTGCAAGTTAATTGCAAACCGTAAGATTAGAAATCTCAGTTGCTAAGTTCCTCCCTTAGAAAGCAGCTTGTTGAAAGCTGCAACTCACTTTCATCATTTAAGACTGAGTAATGAGGGCGTGAGGCAATTTGCACTCAGTATTTTAGGGCACAGTGTCCTCCTTGGATCTCAGTGCAGAGTAATCTGAGAGATATCCAGACTAACACAAGGATGTCTTTGTTGAAGTCAGCCTCAGATACAGTCTTCAAGCAGAGCAGAGATTGCATTGCCAAGGCAACGATGGCAATGAACTCAAGTGTGTCTGGCTGGAGATACATTCGAACACCACATTTGAAGCGAGCTAAATGAGCTAACTACATTTCATAAACATCCCTGCAAAAGCAAACACAAAGGCCACATGGTTTTGCTCTGAATGCTGAATCTTATAGTCCAAGGTGGTTTAATTATTTAGAAAATCCTCGCAATAACGGAGCTCTATACAGTGGATTTTGGTTATAGCGGACCGAGGCTCCAGTTGCACCCTCTCCCCACTTACCCAGTGAGATGGCACTACATGACGTACTTCTGGATGTGGGAGTGGAGTGAGTGAGCAGCGGGAAGGCGTCATGAGTACCCGGCCTCATCCCTGGCACACCGTGTGTGGGGCTGGGAACCCTGTGCTGTGGCTCCCAGCCTGGTGAATTCCCGCTGGTTTAAACCCTCCCACGTTTCTGCACACCCAGCTTTGGGTTAGTCTTTACCTCCCTCACCCAGTTATAGCAGACAATTGCAATAACGGACAGCATCCTCTCCCCCCTGTGGCCCGTTATTGCCAGGGTTTACTGTCTATATATCCTTTCAGCTTATAGAGAACAGAAATGATATCCTCCACCGTTAAGCATCAGCGGGTAAAGAAATCAAAAACTGCAAACTGGAAGCACAGCATGCCATATTTTGGTGAGGTAGCCTACAACCCAATGGTATGAACATTGAAATCTCTGATTTCAAGTACTACCCACCCTATATCCCCTCTCTTTCCTCTGCCACCCCATCCCTAGTGTACACATATTCCTCTCACCATCTCCCACCACTCGAGTCTCCCTGATCCTTTCCCATCCTCCACGTGTTTATCTCCCATCTAGTTTGACTCTTGCACACCATACGTGACTTAGAGGGATTGTTGGCCAAAATTGAATGGTCTGAGGCAGATGATACGATGGGTGACATATTGCATTTTAAAATGCAACCTTTGATTCTGATCAGTCATTTCAACCCATCGATCTTGATCTTAATTGGGAGTCTTCAGATTTTAACTCCGAGCAATTACATCTTCTGATGTCTGCTCTCAATGTCTTCTAAGTATGAATTTTCAGGGTTTTCTGGCAAACTATGAATACAGGACATTTCTCCTACTTTGAAGCTATCCCACCAGATATCTGACATGGTGTCTGAAACCTGGGGAATTCTGGGTCGACACAAAAAGCTGGAGTAACTCAGTGGGTCGGGCAGCATCTCTGGAGAGAAGAAATGGGTGACATTTCGGGTCGAGACCCTTCTTCAGACTGTACTTTATACTCCTGAGATGCTGCCTGACCCGTTGAGTTACTCCAGCATTTTGTGTCTACCTTCGATTTAAACCAGCATCTGCAGTTTTTTTCCTGCACGCATGGGGATTTATAGACAATAGACAATAGACAATAGGTGCAGAAGTAGGCCATTCGGCTCTTCGAGCCAGCACCACCATTCCATGTGATCATGGCTGATCATTCTCAATCAGTACCCCGTTCCTGCCTTCTCCCCATACCCCCTGACTCCGCTATCCTTAAGAGCTCTATCTAGCTCTCTCTTGAATGGATTCAGAGAATTGGCCTGCACTGCCTTCTGAGGCAGTGAATTCCACAGATTTACAACTCTCTGATTCTCCCGTATTGTGCCAATATTCAATATTTCAAATCCACTTTCAGCATTACTATCAATACTTGTTTCAATCATAATTTTCCTCATCTTTAAGAGGTGAGAATCAGAGAGTTGTAAATCTGTGGTATTCACTGCCTCAGAAGGCAGTGGAGGCCAATTCTCAGTTTTATATAATGTAGTGAAGCCTTAGTTGGTAATTAGCATTAGTTGGGATATTGGTTCCCTGCCGATTTGCCCAGCCAGTCAATTGCAGCGTCGACAATAGATACAAAAAGCTGGAGTAATTCAGCGGGTCAGGCAGCATCTCGGGAGAGAAGGAATGGGTGACGTTTCGGCTCGGGACCCTTCTTCAGACTGAGAGTCAGGGGAGAGGGAGACATAGAGATATGGAAGGGTAAGGTGTGAAAATGAGAGATCAAAGGGGATCAAAGTAGATCAAGGAAAATGTACAATGGATAGAATTGGCTTGCAATCAAGTTGAAGTTGAAGTTTATTGCCATATGCATGATTACGGTGAAATAATGGTGCATGAAAAGCCTTGCAGCAGCTTCATAGGCATATAGACTCAGGTAAACACAAAAACAATGTTATATGTGAATTACACATTCACATAGAATTCTAAAAGAAAGAAGACTGCAAGATAAAACAAGACATGAAAAACGACGTCCATCGTAGAGCAAGAGGTGGTGTTCCATTGTCGAGGTAGGGTTAGGGGCTTGTGTAAGTTGGTTCAACAACCTGATAGTTGCAGGAAGGTAGCTGTTCCTGAAACTGGTGGCATGGGACTTCAGATATCTGCACCTCCAGTCCAATGGTACCACTGAGAAGAGGGTATGGCGTGGAATGGTGGGGCTCCTTGATGATTGATGCCACCTTCTTGATGCAGTACCTCATGTGGATGTTTTTGATGGAATGGAGGGCAGTGCCCATGATGGACCAGGCTAGGTCTACCACCCTTTGCAGCCTCTTGCATTCCCATGCATTTGTATTGCCAAAATTTTGCATCTTTGATCAGTGATTATACAGAATAATCTGTTGTTGGGGTTTTTGAATTTAGTTCCTCAATTTGTAATAGAGGAAGCATTCAAATTGGGAACATCCAACATAGTGCTCTATCTCATACAATTCTGGAGTTGCATTTGACAACAGGTCAATTTGAATAAAGATTTAAAGCAGCCTCTTAGCCCAGCTAAATTGATTCATGAAATTAATATTTTATAACCTGTTCAGAAATCCACTCTCTGGATTATCATGATCCTAAATTTCAGTTTATTTCTTTTAATAACAATGAATGATTAGAAAACTGCAGGAACAACCCATGTATTATATCCTAATACTTATTTCAAATGGTAATAGACTTGCTTACAAATGGTATCAGCATTCATTACTGCAAATTTAAGCCTTTTTGTATGGAAAATTAATCCAATCATTGCGTCACTTAAATAAGATGAAGCTGGTAATTCCTCACATTTGAAATAAGAAGGACGGTTATTGTATTTTTTTTGTGCTGCATCAAAATTCCAAATTATAAGGTATTCCGAGAAAATGTTCTTGCTACATCCTTGGCAGATATGATTCTTATAGGTCAACGGTAGCCACGGTGGCACAGCGGTAGAGTTGCTGCCTTACAGCGCTTGCAGCACTGGAGACCCAGGTTCGATCCCGACTACGGGTGCTGTCTGTACGGAGTTTGTACGTTCTCCCCGTAACCACGTAGGTTTTCTCCGAGATCTTCGGTTTCCTCCCACACTCCAAAGACGTACAGGTATGTAGGTTAATTGGCTTGGTGTATGTGTAAATTGTCCCTAATATGTATAGGATAGCATTAATGTGCGGGGATTGCTGCATACTCGGTGGGCCGAAGGGCCCGTTTCCGCGTTGTATCTCTCAACTAAACTCTAAAACATTTCAGCTTCTAACTCAAGTTTTTCCCCAAGCTGTTATCAGAAAATTGGATCATCTTACCACAACCAGAGAACAGTGCTGAACCACTATCTGTCTCATTGGTGACCCTCGAACTATCCTTGATCAGACTTTGCTGGCTTTACCTTGCACTAAATATTATTCCTTTATCATGTATCTATATCTACTCTATTATACATGATTACAATCAAGCCATGCATCAAATGACTCAATTGTAATCATGTATTGTCTTTCTGATGACTGGATAGCACACAAGGAAAGCTATTCACTGTACCTCAGTACATGTGACAGTACACTAAACTGAACTGAAGTTTCTAGGCTAGGTAGTCTCTGCTTATGTTTTATAAATGCCACATAGATATGCACCCACTTAGGTGATTTTTTAGGCAACTACAGGCGACTAGGCTGTTGCCACACAGTCGCCAGGGTGTCGCCTGAATAAGGGGTAGACCATTTAGAACAGAGATGAGGAAAAACTTTTTTAGTCAGAGAGTTGTGAATCTGTGGAATTCTCTGCCTCAGAGGGCAGTGGAGGCCAATTCTCTGAATACATTCAAGAGAGAACTAGATAGAGCTCTTAAGGATAGCAGAGTCTGGGGGTATGGGGAGAAAGCAGGAACGGGGTACTGATTTAGAATGATCAGCCATGATCACGTTGAATGGCGGTGCTGGCTCGAAGGGCCGAATGGCCTACTCCTGCACCTATTGTCTATTGTCTATTGTCTATTGTCGTGAGTAGTCTCCAAAGAGTTTTTCTGATCGCCACTGGATTTTGAGATGTTTAAAGATTTTCGGCCACTGTTGGTTTGACGCCAGTGGTCGTAGCTTGACGTCTCCAGACGTAGGCGCTGTCGTAGGTTGTCGCCAGGTGACGTAGGTTGTGGCCGGAGCTGACTTCGGTGAATTCCATTGGCGACTACCGACGTCAACCGGCGACAGGTACCGGCATCATGACTGGAGGCCAAAATGAAGTGAATTGTCTTCAGTTGTCGACGACAGGGTCATAGCTTGTCGTAGCTTGGCGCGGGTAGACTTAGGTTGACTTCAGTTGTCGTAGGTTGTCGCCTGTGCGGTCGTAGGTTGTCATAGGTACGGTCGTAGGTGGACGTCATAAGTCGCGGTGATTGGGTCGCCGGTTGTCGGTAGCTTGCCCTAGCTTGACGTCAACTAGCTGATAGGTTGTTGTAGCTTGTCGTAGACATTGTCATAGGGGGGGTCCAGTCGCCGGTTTTTCTGCAACCTGCTACAACTATGACAGTCACCGGCAACCTGCTACAACTATGACAGTCACCGGCAGTCGTCTAAAAAGTTGCCTAAGTGGGACAGGCCCTATATGGTCATAGTGTATCAAAAGACGTAAGTCTTCATACTTTTAAGTATCCAGAACAAGATGGTTTATTGAAAGCCTTAACAGTATGCTTTGGGAAACATTCTGAGAAAACCCAAGTCGTTTCAAAGATTCACAGCATCCAGATCATTTTTATATTCTACTAGACCAAGTGGACCCGTTGGGCCCAAACCTCTCCTGCATTGATGCAGCACCCTCTCTTCTCCCCCCTACCCTCCCATCTACACCCCCCTCCCTCTCTCTCCCCCTCTCCCCTCCCCCTCCCTCCTCCCCACGCCCTCCCTCCTCCCCACGCCCTCCCTCCTCCCCTTCCCCCCTCCCTCCACCCCCTTCTCCCTCCCCTCCCCTTCTCCATCCTCCCCCTCCCTCCCTCCCCTCTCCCTCCCCCCTTCCCCTCCCCTTCCCCTCCCCCTCAACCCCCCTTATCCTCCCTCCCCCTCTCTCCCTTCCCTCCTCCCTCCCTCCCTCTCCCTCCCTAGGAGATCGAGTTAAAATGCGAATAACTTAAAAAATATATCACCAATTTCAATGAAACTTCTTCCATTAACACCAAAGGGACGACGGTGAGTAAGGTGGGCCTAGAATTGTCGCGCTATCGTGTACCGTTTTGGCTGTAGTTCAGGAACAAACAAACAAACAAACGAGAGTTTTAGTATATAGATAATTATGTTCATCATATTTATGTCTTCCTATAATAATATCGTCATGTTGATCACATTGCCAAAGAAAAATAATTCTGGCTGCTCAAAGCTGCAATTGTGATTTTGAAATAAGATCGCATGACTCAGATGGAGACTGTTCTACTGAAATGCTTATCCTTCTATATCACATCCTAAAATTAAATCACCTGCTGCTAAAATCACTTTATGTAGTTTAATGGTTAATTCTCCCTTAGGGGATATTAACCATAAAGTACTGTAATATTAAAGTGTGCTAATCTAGTGCTTGTCTCATATAATAGGCTATATTGAAATCAATGGGAATTATTAGACTTTTCTTTAATATCTAGGCTACCAAATAGAACACCTTGCTCCTTGCTACTTTAAAATTACATTCCATTTTGGAACATGACTTTAAAATATGGATTCAGATCTGCAATGTTGTCCAAATAAGTTTTTTTTTTCTCCGTTTTGATCAAATATACAGCAGTTGGTAATGCAAAAACTATCCACATAGTGATTAGTTGAAGTTAATGGAACCAAATTTCTGAAGTAAGATGGAACATGCAATTGTTTCAAGGTAGCGCCTTTAATGCCATTTTCCAGGGGACACCCTGCTGGGCAAAATCAATTTTCATACTGTGGTTCTGTTGTGGGGAGAAAGATACAAATCTTGGTTCAAAATAAAGCCAATTGCAAATATCTATTTTTAAAAGGTGGCTTAAATTAATTGTGTAAGAAGGAACTGCAGATGCTGGCTTACACCAAAGAAAGACACAACATACTGGAGTAACAGCGGGTCAAGCAGCATCTCTGGAATAAAGGAATAGGTGATGTTTTGGGTCGAGACCCTTCACCAGACTGTGTTCAAACTGATGAAGGGTCTCGACCCGAAACGTCACCTATTCCTTTTCTCCAGAGTTGCTGCCTGACCCGCTGAGTTACTCCAGCATTTTGTGTCAAATTTAAATTCATCGTTGTCTGTTCAATCCCTAATCTTCAGTTTAATTGGTATCTTGTTATCTATGTAGCAATCTTCCACATTTACCACTGGCGCACAATGCAGAATATTACTTTTCCAACTGAAGTAGGATTTGGGCTCTTCCCACACTACTTAATTTTGCCAAAGATTCCAATAATGCAAAAAAATGATGGACTGAATTTTGGAAGAACGTGTTGGCAGATCTGCTGAAATCACCACGTGTAATTGACAACATATTCCGGATTATCATCCATGAATATGTGAACAAGGACAGGTGATGGATCTTGAATATTGAGATACTGTGAGAAGTATATTAAACATTTTGCCCTTGAATTACATCTCAAACTTCACATGAAAACACATGGAAGTACAGAAGATATATTGAACTCAAGGAACAAACCTGTGAGGGACTTTTTCTGGCATTCATTGCACTAGCAGATAGAACAAAGAACAGCGTAGCACAGGAACAGGCACATTGTACCACTATGTCTATGCCGACCATGATGCCAATGTTACTAATCCCTCAGGTCCTAGCAACATCTATGCGAATCTTCTCTGCACTCTTTTTAGCTCAATTGCACCTCTCCTATATCAGGGTGACCAAACCTGAACACAATACTCCACAATACTCCGTCTGCTTGCACACAGTGTGTATCTCTATCGCCTGCCTGTCGTATGTTTGTCTAAGTGCCTCATAAATGTTGCTATCTGCTTCTACCACTTCTTCAGGCAGCCCACTCCAGGCATCTACCAGTCTCTGTTGAAAACAAAAATGTCTTGCATTGCACATTAACTTTTTATATTCCCCTCACCTTAAATCGATGCCCTCTCATGCAAGTTTACGGATGCCACGAAGATTGGTGGTATCGTACAGAGTGAAGATGGCTATCAAGGATTACGGTGGGATCTTGATAACCAGGGCAAATGGACAGAGGAATGGCAAATGGAGTTTAATTCAGATAAGTGTGAAGTGTAGTGTCTTGAGAGGTCAAATTGGTACAGGACCTTCAAAGTGAACGGTAGGTCCCTGGAGAGTGTTAAAGAGCAAAGGGATCTCGGAGTACAAGTACCTAGTTCCTGAAAGTGGTGTTGCTGGTAGATAAGGTGGTGAAGAAGGCTTTTGGCAACCTGGTCTTCACTAGTCAGGGAATTAAGTAAAGCAGTTGAGAGGTTGTGCTACACTTGTTCAAGATATTGGTTGGCACTGTACTTGGAGTATTGTGTTCAGTTTTGATCACCCTTGATATAGGAGAGATGCAATTGAGCTGGAAAGAGTGCAGAGAAGATTTGCATAGATGTTGCTAGGACCTGAGGGCTTGAGCAGTTTGGACAGGCTAGAATTTCATTCCATGGAGCACAGGAAGCTGAGGGGTGATCTTACAGTCCAAAAACCTCTCTCATGCCAAATAGAGGGCTTGAAACCTACTTCCATCTTCACCCCCCCCCCCACCCCTCCCCACCTTCCCAGCATGCAGGAGACCATGAAGTGATCAATAACAGAAACAGGTGTTCAACTGAGCTCACCTTTTTCTTTTAGAAGTTGTATTGAAACTTTTCAGCTTCTATCTTAATCATATATTTGTACAGTGTGAAATGCTTATTCAGTTAATTATGAAATAAGTACTTTATTTCCTGTTTTGTTGTCTCTGAGAATCCAGTAATGTGTTTGACTGTCGTTAATCTCGTACTATGCGAAATGTTAATGCAATTAATTAGAAATTGAGCTCTTTATTTCCTAGTTTTCTGTCTCTGAGCATCCTTTAATGTAATTGATTGTTCATCCAGTACCTTTAGTTCATTACACTAATCGATTTACCAACGTGGCATAGCAGTAGAGTTGCTGCCTTACAGCGCTAGAGACCCAGGTTCGATTCTGGCTACAGGTGCTGCCTGTATGGAGTTTGTATGTTCTCTCTATGACTGTGTGGGTTTTCTCCAGTGCTCTGGTTTTCTCCCACACTCCAAAAGAAATAGAGGTGTGTAGGTTAATTGGCTTGGTAAAATTGTAAATTGTCCCTAGTGTGCGTAGGATAGTGTTAGTGTGTAGGAGATTGCTGGTCGGCGCAGACTCCATGGGCCGAAGGGGCTATTTCTATATCTCTAAACTAAACTATACCAAACTTGCTCCATAAATGATTGAATCTGCTTGTATATCTTCCACTGCCTGCCATCATCACTATACCTTTCTCTTTCCTATGCACTAGATCATTGTCTTGCTGCTCTATTTAGCAGGCATATTGGATTCTTCATGCCAGTGTCTGCAGATATTTTTACATCCCTGCTGGCACAGTTAGATAACAGAGATATCGCAACATTAACCGAATATATTTGAAATACGGACAGTTAAAAGTCGGTCATTACCTTTATACCACTACGCCCACACCTCAATGAGTTCCGGGCCTGCATTTGACGTAGAGCTCTTCTTTCATCTTCTCTGCCTCTGCCTCTTCTACGGGAAGTAAAGCTCGCCTCCCAGTTACCACCCCTTCTCCCATCTCCAACATTGCCTGGAGTCGGAAGAAGGGGCCCAACCCGAAACGTCACCTATCCATGTTCTCCAGAGATACCACTTGACCTGCTGGTGCCCGAAACGTCACCCATTCCCTCTCTCCTAGATGCTGCCTGACCTGCTGAGTTACTCAGGCATTTTGTGATACCTTCGACTTGACCTGCTGAGTTAGTCTAGCACTTTGTGTCCTTTTTTGTAAACCAGCACCTGCAGTTACTTGTTTCTACAAATATAAAATACGGTCACTCTGTTTGTTACCCAGGGCTATCAAAGTTTCATAAACATGCTGTCAATATTAACATAAATAACCGTGGGTGATGTTAGAGGATAACAGGTTGCTCTAACATTCATTGCTTTATTTTAAATGACTTCATGCCCTGTCTAAAATACCTCAATATCTGCAGGGAGGTGTGGTTATTGATATTTGGAGCAAAGAACTGAAGATGAAAGGGCAGAAAACAAGGTAACAGCAAAATAAGTACACATACAATAAATGCAACAGACCTGATATTGGACCATGGATAAAGGAGTAATTACAAGCACAAAAGCGTGGTGGCATGTGGTGGTTGCATTGGTTATGAGAGAGAGTGGTTTCATACCCTCAACTGTTGGTGTCAATGGGCTTTTATTTACGCAAAGGAAAATCTAGCACGGAATCCGGGAATATGAATCTGGGAAGATTCCTTGGAGCGCAGGAGGATGAGGGGTGATCTTACAGAGGTGTACAAAATCATGAGAGGAATAGATCGGGTAGACGCACACAGTGTCTTGCCCAGAGTAGGGGAATTGAGGACCAGAGGACATAGGTTCATGGTGAAGGGGAAAAGATTTAATATGAATCTGAGGGGTAACTTTTTCACACAAAGTGCAGTGGGTCTATGGAACAAGCTGCCAGAGGAGGTAGTTGAGGCAGGGACTGTCCCAACATTTAACAAACAGTTCGACAGGTACATGGATAGGACAGGTTTGGAAGGATATGGACCAAACGTAGGCAGGTGGGACTAGCTGGGACATTGTTGTGGGCATGTTGGCCCGAAGGGCCTGTTTCCACACAGTATCACTCTATGACTCTATGAAAGGAAGAAATGGATGACAAAGGAATGAGGGCATAAAGTGGCATTAAAAAATAAATAACAGAGCCAAAAGCCCGAAGGAGAGGCGGTGATAGTCAATTTATTTAATAGTCAATAGTCAATTTATTTGTCACATATACATAAATGTGCAGTGAAATGAAAAATTACCCGCATTTCAACAATAAGACCAATAAGAATAATCAATAAAAATGCAATAACACATACAATCATAAACCAACACCAAACAAAAGAAACATCCATCACAGTGAGTCTCCTCCAGTCCCTCCTCACTGTGATGGAAGGCCAGAATGTCTTTTCTCTTCCCTGCCGTCTTCTCCTGCGGTCAGGCTGTTGGAGTTGCCACGTCGGGGCGGTCGGGGCTCCCGACATTGAAGCCCCCGCCGGATGGAGAAAATCCCGTCGCCTATTCCAGGCGCCGGATGGTGAAAGATCCGCTTCGGGCCGACCCAAGCCCCGCGATTCGGGGCGGGCGAAGACGCTGCCGCTGCCGCTGCCGCTGCCGGAGCTCCCGATGTCGCCCCCACCCAGGAGCCTGAAACCTCCGGAGACGAGTCGCAGCCGCTCCCGCAGCATCCGAAGGCAGCCAGCGCCGCAGGTGGTGAGTCCGGGCCGTGGCCTCTGTGAACCAGAGCCCGGGTGGTCCTAGCCGGAGGCGGCCAGCTCCAGGTGCATGGCCGGTGGTAGGCCGCAGTGGGAACGGAGACACGACACAGAAAACAAAGGTCGGGTCTCCGTTCGGGAGAGACAATGTTACAGTTCCCAACCCCCCCCCCCCCCGCCCCCCCCACATAACACACAACCGCAAACACTACATCATATCTAAACTACAATTAAGACAAAAACAACAAAAAACACAAAAGACAACGGACTGCAGGCAAGCCGCAGCTGCGAGGGCAGCGCTCATCAGTGATGATGGTGGTGGTGATATGCAAAAGAGAGAAAGCGAGTAGATAGGTGGTAGTTGCAGCTAGGGGCGGTTGGGGATTTTAGAGAAAGAATGATCTGCACATCCTACAGAAAGGAAACCATAGCAGAGATCCATATGGGTTTCCATGGTGACATATTTTATCTGGAGGAGGTGAGCAGAATTGAAAGCAAGGCTGTTCAAGGTGACAAAAAATTCAGCTCGGTGGAGGATGGTGGTGAATGAGAACTGAGAAGTCTGCCAGAGGCAAGAAGATATTCTTAGACGCCAAGAAGATTTCAAATTAAAATTGGTAAAAGATTGCTTGGGAATGAAGAATCTGGAAGCATTAACCTCCTGATAAAAGAATAGTCACAAATATTTGGGTAGGAAGTAAATCTTTGCATTGTCAAACCTTTGAAACCTAAGCTAATAAAAGCTAAGATAGACACAAAATGCAGGAGTAACTCAGCGGGACAGGCAGCGTCTCTGGAGGGAAGGAATGGGTGACTTTTCGGGTCGAGACCCTTCTTCATTCTGAGAGTCAGTGGAAAGGGAGATTATAAATATGGAAGGATAAGGTGTGAAAACGACAGATCAAAGGTTCATTGTTGGCTGAGGGGAAGGTGACAGTGAGGCATACAATCAGTAAAATTAACTACTAATAAAAGCTAATTTGGCCCAAAATTGTATTTGCATTACACCTATAGTTGTGATGCTAATTATACAGGAGTGAAGAGAGATTGATGACTGAGTCATAGTATTGTGTTTCTCAAGTTTGCTAGAACTTTGTGTACGTGTGTGTTAACCCAGGTCAAGTTCAATATCTTATGACCATAAGGGACTGCAAATGTTTGAATCTGGAGCAATAAACTAACGGCTGGAGGAACTCAACATGTCAGTCAGCATCTGAGGGCGGAAAGGAATTGCCAATATCTTTCTTCGTTAAATCTCCCCCAAAGCTTCAAGTTTCTGGGCATTCACATTTCAGAGGATCTCACATGGTCCACTAACACCGCTGCGCTGGCCAAAAAGGCAAAGCAATGACTGTTCTACCTGAGAACACTGAAAAAGTTTGGTCTGCCCCAACAGCTGCTGACGACATTCTACTGCTGCACCATAGATAGCATGGCGCATGGTATGGCATGGCATGGCATGACATCCCATGTGTGGTATCTCAGCTGCATGGAGGCAGAGAGGAGAGCTCTTCAGCAGGTAGTCCATAGAGCTCAGAAGTCTATCAGAACACAGCTACCAGCCTTGGAGGGCATCTACAACACACGATGCCTCAGAAAAGCCACCAGCATCCACAAAGACTCCTCACACCCCTGCAATAGTCTGTTCGAAATTCTACCATCGGGCAGACGCTACAAGGCCTTCTAGGCCCGCACCTCCAGACTCAGCAACAGCTTCATCCCCAGGGCCATAGCTGCTATGAACCGGTCCTGCTGAGCCGGATGGTCACATCGCACAGCGAACTGGCACAGACCTACTTGAACTTTATTCTGTTTTAAAACTGTTTCTAATTTTGTTTCACTGGGTTGTCTAAATTTATACTGACTAGCTAATTAATTTTTTGCTTCGTATGGAAGGCGTATTCCCAATCTCGTTGTACCCCTGTACAATGACAATAAAGATATATTGTATTGTATTGTAACAGGACTGTTTTCGTCCATCCTGTCCATAATGAAGGTACAAAGAACACAGAGCATCAAACAATACAAGGAACAGGCCCTTCAGCCCACAATATCTGTGCCAAACACAATGTCAAATTAAACTAATCTCCTCTGGCTGCACAATATCCCTCTATTCTTCATATATCCATTTGTCTATCTAAACATCTGAAATGCCACTGTTGTTTCTGCCTCCATTGCCAATACTGGCAGTGCATTCCAGATACCCACCACAGTTGGCGTAAAAGATCATGCCCCACACACCTCCTTTATAACGTCACTCTCACCTTAAAACTACCCCCTCTAGTCCTTGACATTTTGACCCTGGGAAAAAAGGCTCTGATTGTTTAAGGCAGTTGGTAGGCCCCATGGTAAATCATGGATCTATCCTTTGAGGGACATGCCATGGATTCATGTCTCATGGGCTAGTGAAAGGGACACTTCAGAAAGCATCACACTCTCAGGTTTATCATAGAAAAGCAAGTCTCTGCACTATCTCAAAAATTAATAAGGATTAAATGCTGCTTTTTAGTCTAACAATGTACTCTAGTAACATTTGGAAACTTTGCCTTGAGGGTTCAAATATTTTTTAATACTCAGACTAACTTTTCTGGTTAGATGCACTGAAAGTAAAGCTACCTTGCCAACCCCAGGCTCAATGTAGCACCTGGCGCCTTTTTCAAAATGTCTTGTCTTAATCCTTGTTGCACTCACGTAAAAGCGCTCAATGTGCATCGATACTTCAGACTACTGGTGGTCAATGGTGAAAACTTTTCAACATATAAAGCCTTTCAGCATCCAGTTGAGAATTGTAAGACCTGGCATTTAAAGCTCAATTTCTTTTAAAATATTAATAATTAATTGCGGATGTTAGCTTAGTAAAATTGGTTTTCTGAAGCTTCTTTCCCCAACCTGGGTGCTAAGCCAAAACAATTCCCCAGAATTGTCTACATTGTCCCTTGGATGTCCTGCTCAAAACCATTAATATATTAATATTTTAAAAGAAATTGAGCTTTAAATGCCAGGTCTTACTATTCTCAACTGGATGCTGAAAGGCTTTATATGTTGAAAAGTTTACGGAAAACATTACGGAAACAAATCTAAACATCCTGAATCACTGTGGAGAGGAGGATGAAGATTTAAAAATATATATCTTTGTGGTCTTGCAATCTCTAATCTTCTCCGAGGGTCGCCATCATTTGATGACGGAGAAGCTTGTGTATGCCTGAGATCCTGAGAGCTAAACCATCTGGAAACATGCCATAGAGCTACCCATAGGGCAGGTCGCTGGAAAGGCTCCTGACAAGCCCAAGAAGAAGACCTCAATTGTGAAACAGGTGGAGGATAAGGCTGGTTGTCAAGTAGAGCACCATAAATGCTGAGATGCCAGAAGAAAGATGCATCAGGGAGAGACTCCCAACTGTTGAGTCCATGCCGTTGGACGAGGGTCAATCTCTGTCAAGGACCGTGTGGTCCGTGCACCAGTCTCCCTACATTAAAAGATGTCACACGCAGGCATGCACCTGGAGAGACATACCACATGCACATCCCACAGTAAACTCTTAGTGGCCCCAGGATTAGACTCTTCAGCCATCTCAACACCCACAGGAAGGATCCATCAGGTGGACATTTGTACTTGACTTTGAGTGATCGCCAGAATGATGCCTAGATTAGAAGGTATTAGCTGTAAGGTGCGATTGTTTTCTCTGGAACCACAGAGGCTCGGTGCAGACCTGATTGAAGTATATAAAATGATGAGAGACATAGAGTGGGTAGACAGTCAAAACTTTTTTCGCAGGATGGAAAAGGCAAAGATTAGAGGACATAGCTTTAAGGTGAAAGGGGCAAAGTTTAATGGAAATGTGCGGGATAAGTTTTTTACATAGAGGCTGTTGAGTGCTTGGAACATGTAGGCAGGGCTAGTGGTGGAGCTGATACAATAGTGTCTTTTAAGAGGCTTTTGGATTAGCATATGGATTTATAGGGCTTGAGGGATATGTGTTTTGTGCAGGTAGATGAGATTTTTTTTTTACGGTATCACAAAATGCTGGAGTAACTCAGCGGGTCAGGCAGCATCTCAGGAAAGAAGGAATGGGTGATGTTTCGGGTCGAGACCCTTCTTCAGACTGATCCAGTTTTTTTTACGATACGACACAGTACAATAGAACTTTATTTATCCCAGGAGGGAAATTGATCTGCCACGAGTCATAAAAACCCAAAATCCTGTGGCGTTCTGTCCTGAATCTTGGTGGAACCAGTCTGTCGCTGAAGGTACTCCTCAGGTTGACCAGTGTGTCATGGAGGGAGTGACCTATATTGTCCAGGACGCTCCGCAGTTTGAGGAGCACCCTCTCCTCCAAGTCCATCGCCCATGAATCCAACTCCGCCCCCAGGACGGAGCCAGCATTCCTGATGAGTTTGTTAACCCTATTGGCGTCCGCAGCCATTGCCCTACTGCCCCAGCACATGGCAGCGAAGAAGATTGCACACATCATATTCAGTATAGACGTTGTGGGCTGAAGTGCCTGTTCCTGCATTGTACTGTTCCATTTTCTTTGTTCTATGGTTCTATCACCCGAGATAATGATGATGAATCTTCTGTTCAATTTGTTGTACTGGCCAGATATTATGTTGCAGGGTCCATGAAATTGGAAAAGAAGATAAATGCTTGCTAAAATCCATCTTCTAGCTGAGATGTTAAACTAAGACCCCCTCTGCCTTTTCACTTGGATAGAGAAAAAAATCCCTCATCCCCTCATAAAGGAAAATGAATAAAAGTATAAACCCTAGAGTGGTCAACATTTATTGCGGCAGCAAGCTCATCAATCTAAAGAAAATTAACTTGCAAGTTGAAAGTGCCTTTTAGGTTTTTGTCAAATAAAAATCAACAAATCCAAGCTTTGCCTACACAATGACATCAAGCTCACTTCAGATGTAATCAGCTCACTGCATTACAAAATCCTGAGAATATGATAACATTTTTCATAAATATTTGACTACACTTTCTTTTCCAAACCCGATTATATGATGCCTTGATGAATGTAATGACCAAAAGTAAGTGTCATTTTATTTATATTCTGGGCATATTTAAAATTGTCACTTAGAAGCTTATGATAAACAGAAATAACATTTACATAAATGAATTATGCAATGCAGGAAGAAATACATTTATTTCTTATCTGCAAAAAGATTGCATCAACCATTCATTCCCTAGAAGGAGAGGAAAAGTTGTGCCGACATTTAGCTCAGCAGGATCACTCTCCACTGTAGTTGCTGATTTGCCATTCTACCTTCTGATCCAGGCCTGTCACGTACAATGAGGCACCAAAATAAAATATTCTTTTGTACGAAATTCAATTACACCATTTCCATTAATATGGGCCATTGATCTGTAACTACAAACACCTGAGCAAAATCCCTGCAGAAAACACATAGTTCACCACCTGCAATAAATCTGTCAGTCATGAAGAGATTTATTATAAGGCTCAGTGTCAGCATTAATGAACAATGTATTTAAATGTAAACATCGCCCCTGCACATCTAATTGAGCAGTAATGTAAAACAACAAAATACTGATTTTTAACAGTTGCTGTCTACAGCTTTTAGGACATGTGTTGAACTCTTATTTTAGCCTAACCTTTAAATGTCTTTTTTTAAACATCCTTGCGGGCAATAGTGTAAGTTTTGCAGAATAAGATAATAGAAAATTATGAGAGGAGGAGTATAAGACAAGTTTCTGATACTCATTCAAGTTAGACCAATATTTATTAATTTGCTTCCTAGGTCTTGGTTTGTGCTTCTATGGTTTACAGTACATCAAGTGCTCATCAAAAATGATGAGGATATCAGCCTCAGCCAACTTTTGATACTGTGAGTCCCAGATTCATCCATCATAATGGTTGGAAAATGGGCTTCATGGAAGGAAGCAGAGGGTGATGGTGGAAGGCTGTTTTCGTAGAGGCCTATTACTAGAGGCCTGGTGTGCCTCAGGGTTCAGTGCTTGGCCCACTGCTGTTTGTCATCTATATCATTGATTTGGATGAAAATGTACATGGCAAGATTAGCAAGTTTGCAGATGACACTAAAGTGGGTGATATTGTAGATCGTGAAGATGGTTGTCAAAAATTGCAGCAGGATCTTGATCGGTTGCACAGGTGGGCCGAGGAATAGTTGATGGAATCTAACACCTCACAGGTGTTGCATTTTGGAAAGTCTAACAAGGGCAGGACCTACACGGTGAACAGTAGGGCTCTGGAGAGTGTTGTAGAGCCGAGGGATTTAGGAGTGCAGGTACATAGTTCTTTGAAAGTGGCATCACAGGCTGATCGTGATGTTCCCAATGTTGGGGGAGTCCAGAACAAGGGCCACAGTTTAAGAATAAGGGGTAGGCCATTTAGAACTGAGATGAGGAAAAACTTTTTCAGTCAGAGAGTTGTGGAATTCTCTGCCTCAGAAGGCAGTGGAGGCCAATTCTCTGAATGCATTCAAGAGAGAGCTGGATAGAGCTCTTAAGGATAGCGGAGTCAGGGGGTTTGGGGAGAAGGCAGGAACGGGGTACTGATTGAGAATGATCAGCCATGATCACATTGAATGGCGGTGCTGGCTCAAAGGGCCAAATGGCCTCCTCCTGCACCTATTGTCTATTATCTATTGTCTATTGTCTATTGTCTATTGCCACACTCAGTCAGAGTATTGAGTATAGAAGTTGGGAGATCATGTTACAGTTATATAAGATGTTGGTGAGGCCACATTTAGAGTATTGTGTTTAGTTCTGCTTACCGTGTTATAGGAAAGATGTTGTCAAGCTGGAAAGGATGCCGGAAAAAGTTATGAGGACTCTGCCAGGACTTGAGGGCCTGAGGTATAGGGAGAGGTTGAGCAGGGTAGGACTTTATTCCTTGGAGTGCAGGAGGATGAGGGATGATCTTATAGAGGTGTACAAAATCATGAGAGCAATAGGTTGGGTAAATGCACATTACATACCTTATAAGGGCATTTAGATAACTAATTTTGTCATTAAAAAACCTCAAATCAAAGTTGGGAAGATTTAAGTAAAATTGGAAGTTTTATACTCTAGAACCTGGATTCCTGGATTGGAGTTTACTTGTTTTGTATATGTATATAAAATATTCTACTATGAAGAGGTGCAACTTAGTTTGTGTTCCTTATTTTTCATTTTGCTTGTGTAAATATAGTTGACCAGTTTTTAGCTTTGTAATCCTTATCCAAAAGAATACTCTGGTCTCTTTTGGTTTCTCTTTAGCTTCATGGCAGTCATGTATCAATGAGATAGACAGGTTGACTGACCACACAGTTAATTAATTGCACCACATCGAGATATGTGGCAAGAAAGATCCTGAGTGGTCTTTCAAAATCATAGATTAACAATCACAGTTAAAGTATCAGGTTCATAGATGAAATGGATAGGAATTTTCAGTTCATTTACTTGCTCGTCTGGTACTTACTATTCAACTATGATGATAATGTACACCATTTTTATCTGTACCATTGCTTTAAGGTAGCAATATATCCCAAGGGACTTTGGAAGATAACTATCAGATAAAATTGAACACTGCTTTGCAATCTCATTTGGGTTGTATGGTTACAGAGATAGAGACGAATAATTCCATGAGAGATTAGAAAATAAGAATGAGAATTTAAAAAAAACAAAGTCCTTCCTTAAACTGAGAACTGTTTCTCTCAAATATGCTATACTTAGTCAAGAGTCAAGTGTGTTTTAATGTTATATGTTCCGTAACGGGCAATGAAAATATTACTTGCAGCAACACAACAAATATGTATACATAGTACTCTGTAAAACCCATATACTATCTATCTATCTATCTATCTATCTATCTATCTATCTATCTATCTATCTATCTATCTATCTATCTATCTATCTATCTATCTATCTATCTATCTATCTATCTATCTATCTATCTATCTATCTATCTATCTATCTATCTATCTATCTATCTATCTATCTATCTATCTGTCTATCTGTCTATCTGTCTATCTGTCTATCTGTCTGTCTGTCTGTCTGTCTGTCTGTCTGTCTGTCTGTCTGTCTGTCTGTCTGTCTGTCTGTCTGTCTGTCTGTCTGTCTGTCTGTCTATCTATTGCATACACACACACACACACACACACACACACACACACACACACACACACACACACACACACACATGTATGTGTGTGTGTGTGTGTGTGTGTGTGTGTGTGTGTGTGTGTGTGTGTGTGGAGATGTATGCATGTGTGCGATATAGTTTGGAATCTATTTGGAGATTGTAGTGCTTAATAGCCTGATGGTTGTAGGTTTGGTATCCCTCTAATTATTCAAGCATTGAATATTATCTTCGAAGGGAATCCGCCTAATTTGCAATTGAATAAATCAGCACCATCTGCTTCCATCATCTCCCCAGGGATCCAGTTCCACGGACTGACCACTCATTTGTTGAAATAATGTTTCTGTAAATTAGGTTTCAATTTAACAACCATTCCTGTCTTCTGGTGCCGTGCACTCTGGCAAGCATATTGTCTTAGTGTACAAGGGCACGTGTCTTGTCTTAGTTCACGGCATGACTCGAACAGAAAAGCAATCACAACCCCTTTCCCTTTCCCGCTGAGAAGATGTCAAATTCAGGCAGTCACTCATCATAAAGCCGTGTATTGCAGTTGCTCTTTTCATTGCTCCAATATCTCTTTTGTGCTGCAGCTAATGGTGCATAGTATTTTGAATGCAGTGGCACCAATGATTAGTGACAGTTAATACCAGCACTGGTGTGTTTGTTCCCTGAGTAAGAGCTTGAAGGTGAGAAGGCCAAAACTGAAAGTGGATGCGTGTGACAAGCATTTTTACACATAGAGTGGTGGGTTATCTTGATCGCGCTGCCAGGGGTGGTGGTGAGGAGAGATTTGATAGAGGCCTGCCTATTCTGGGAATGGAAGGATAGACAATAGACAATAGACAATAGAAAATAGCTGCAGGAGTAGGCCATTCGGCCCTTCGAACCAGCACCGCCATTCAATGTGATCATGGCTGATCATTCTCAATCAGTACCCCGCTCTTGCCGTCTCCCTATACCCCCTGGATCATATGGATCATGTGGAGGCAGAGGAGACTGGTTTAAGCTGGCCTCATGTTTGGTATGGACATTGTGGGCTGTACTGTTCTATGTTCGATGTTCTATGTTTCAACGTATGACGAATGACTTGCTAATTCTACTATGGATTTGTTGCATCTGTAGCACACCATTTATCAATATAGAATATTCAAGTGATTTCACATTTATTTCTCGTATTTTCCTTTGACATAGTCCATATAGCCCATCGAGTCGATCACAGATCTCAGAGCTACCCCGTTCCCTCACTTATTTACCTGCACGCTCTCTCACACATGTCCATTAACAACCCCCACACCCAAATCCTCTTACCACCCACCTACACAGTAGCCAATTAATCTAGTAATTGATGTGTCTTTGGGATGTTCATTATCATCATAATCATATTCATACTTTATTAGCCAAGTATGATTTGCAACATACTAGGAATTTCATTTGCCATACGGTCATACGAATAAAAAGCAACAGAACGCACAAAATACATTTTAACACGAACATCCACCACAGTGACTCCTCCACATTCCTCACTGTGATGGAAGGCGAAAAAAAGTTCAACTTCTTCCCTACTTTGTCCTCCCGCGGTCAGGGAGGAAACCAGAGCATGTTGGTGGAAACCAGAGCATTTTATCTTGCACTAAACACATTTGAATAGACAATAGACAATAGGTGCAGGAGGAGGCCATTCGGCCCTTCGAGCCAGCACCGCCATTCAATGTGATCATGGCTGATCATTCTCAATCAGTACCCCGTTCCTGCCTTCTCCCCATACCCCCTGACTCCGCTATCCTTAAGAGCTCTATCCAGCTCTCTCTTGAATGCACTCAGAGAATTGGCCTCCACTGCCTTCTGAAGCAGAGAATTCCACAGATTCACAACTCTCTGACTGAAAAAGTTTTTCCTCATCTCAGTTCTAAATGGCCTACCCCTTATTCTTAAACTGTGGCCCCCTTGTTCTGGACTCCCCCAACATTGGGAACATGTCTCTAACATGTCCATCCCCTTAATAATCTTATACGTTTCGATAAGATCTCCTCTCATCCTTCTAAATACGTGATACTTGCACTTGTATCTTGTACTAAACGTTTTATTTAGGAGAACGCTATGCATTTTCATCTGTGCAAATACGTCAAAGCCTTCTCTCTACTTTTACAAATGTTTCCATGCTGTATCTTACAAAATGAAAGAATGGATCGACTGGGCTTAAGAATAAGGGGTAGGCCATTTAGGACTGAGATGAAGAAAAACTTTTTCACCCAGAGAGTAGTGAATCTGGAATATCGTCACATGTGACAAAGCACAGTGAAACTCTTTGCTTGTATACCCAATGTATACAAATATCATCATCATCATCATCATATATATACAGCCGGAAACAGGCCTTTTCGGCCCTCCAAGTCCGTGCCGCCCAGCGATCCCCGTACATTAACACTATCCTACACCCACTAGGGACAATTTTTACATTTACCCAGCCAATTAACCTACATACCTGTACGTCTTTGGAGTGTGGGAGGAAACCGAAGATCTCGGAGAAAACCCACGCAGGTCACGGGGAGAACGTACAAACTCCTTACAGTGCAGCACCCGTAGTCAGGATCGAACCTGAGTCTCCGGCGCTGCATTCGCTGTAAAGCAGCAACTCTACCGCTGCGCTACCGTGCCACCCGATAGTAACCACCCAAGGCGCTGACAAAGTTACAAAGCACGCCGGCTCCTCATTTTGGAGTTCTCTGCTACAGAAAGCAGTGGAGGCCAATTCACTGGATGTATTCAAGAGACAGTTGGATATAGGTCTTAGGGCTAATGGAATCAAGGGATATGGGGTGAAAGCAGGAATGGGCTACCGACTCTGGATGATCAGCCATGATCATATTGAATGGCGGTGCTGGCTGGAAGGGCCGGATGGCCTACTCCTGCACCTATTTTCTATGTTTCTATGTAAAATCCCAACAGCACGGAATGATATACGTACACAGAAAGCGCTGCATTTAGATTACTTTAAATTTGACAAGCATGGTTTAAATTTCGTGCCAGGGGACATAAACCTCAAATGAGCCCTCTCTACTTTACGCCACATTTGTCTAATTTAAGTCAGTGAAAGGGTTCAAGTTGCAATAGTCAGGTTCTCATGGTTGGCTGATGACTGAATTAATGGTGAAATGTCAAAACCCATCATGTGCAGTCTCTGATATGGCAGTAACATCAGAATTACATAATCAAGGTCTAAGTCTGTCATCCGGGGCAATCTCATTGGACTGCTGTTGAGATGTGAGATCAAATGTACTTCCGATGTAAGGCTGTGCTCAAAGTAAATACTTTTCAGATTGACTCAAAAACTAAAAAGCTGAAAAGAAAACATCATTACTCTTAACAGTACTTAATTTTTTTTCATTCTCTCTTATATTTTAGTCAGAGGGTGGTGAATCTGTGGAATTCTGTGCCACAGAAGGTTGTGGAGGCCAAGTCAGTGGATATATTTAAGGCAGAGATAGACAGATTCTTGATTAGTGTGTGGGAAAGAACTGCAGATGCTGCTTTAAATTGAAGATGGGCACAAAATGCTGGGGTAACTCAAGGGGACAGGCAGCATCTCTGGAGGGAAGGAATGGGTGACATTTCGGGTCGAGTCTGAAGAAGAGTCTCGACCTGAAACGTCATCCATTTCTTCTCTCCAGAGATGCTGCCTGTCCCGCTGAGTTACTCCAGCATTTTATGTCTATCTTAGATTCTGGATCAGTATGGGTGTCAAAGGTTATGGGGAGAAGGCAGGAGAATGGGGTTTGGAGGGAGAGATAGATCAACCATGATTGAATGCGGAGTAGACTTGATGGGCCAAATGGCCTAATCTACTCTTATCACTTATGATCTTATGACCTATATTGAATTGGTGTCTTGATCACAATTATGACTTAAGAGTCAAATAATCATAGCGTCATACAGCACGGAAACAGGCCTTTCGGCCCAACTCATGCATGCTGACCAAGATGTCCCCGCTAGGCTCGTCCCATTTCCCATGTTTGGCCCATATCCCTCGAAACCTTTCATATCCATATACCGTCCAACTGTCTTTTAAATGGTGTAATGGATTTGGCCTCAACTACCTTCTCTGACAGCTCGTTCAATATACACCCCATCTGTGTGAAAAAGTTGCCCCTCAGGTTTCCTGTTAAATCTGGCTCTCTCACTTCAAACCTTCAGTCTGTCCTCTAGTTCTTGATTCTGCTACCCTGGGAAAAAGACTGTGCATTCACCCTATCTATTCCCCTAACAATTTTGTGCACCTCAATACGATCACCTCTCAGCCTCCTGCACTCCAAGGATTAAAGTCCTACTTACTATTAATAATTTCAAGATGCCTGAACTGCTGATGGTTAGCAACAATGTTAGGTTATTAAATCAAACTTATTTCCCTCCACAACTGCTGCCTGACTCGCTGAGTTCCTCCAGCAGCTTGTTTTTGCTCCTCATGCCAGCATCTTCAGTCTCTTGTGTTTCTCTTCCTTTTATTAAACCTCCTTTCAATCTTTCTTCACTCTCGAGGGAAACAAAACAGTTTGTAATTTCATTAATGCACTGGACTTCAAAGTGTTTTGATTTGTAATTACGCGGTTGATATTCACCAAGGCTGATTATTTTACAAGGCTAATGCACCAACTTGTAAATACGCCCACAGTGTCCTGAAGTCTCTGTGCTGAGTGGGCTTTTTATCTCTGACAGCTGGCGAGATGTCGACCGCCTTGACTTTTCTACTCCCCTAACCTGCTCTAATCATCCCTCCGAAACCCAAGCCCTCTTCTCATTTTGTGACAATCTCGACATTGTCATCAAACCCGCCAACAAGCCAAATCGGTGTCCTGGTTGGGTTGCTCCTGGGCCTGGCCAAGCTGGCCATCCGCGACTCACGGCGCCAGGCGGAAGAGGGCTCTGCCCGAGCCAGCTGCCTGCCCCTTTTCCGGGGTTACGTCCGCGCCCGGGTAGTGTTGGAGAGGGACTGTGTGCTGTCCACGGGTACCTTGGGGGATTTCCAGGACCGCTGGGCACCGCGGGGGATTGGATGCATCCTGGATAGGGATTGTATAATAGCTTCATTTGGTATATTTGTTTGTATTGTATTCCGGTGGTGGGTTCTGTTTTGTTTTATTGCATTGTAAATATTGTTTTTAAATAATTGAATACATTTTTTGATAATAAAAAAAAAACAAGCCAAATCGAAGCAATTACCAAGAAAGCACACCAACTTCCTTAGGAGGCTTAGAAAGTCCGTGCACCGACAACCCCCAAAACCCCAACAACCCTCAACAGCATCTACAGATGCGGCGTAGAAAGTATTTTATTGGGATTTATCACAGCATTGTTTGGAAACAGCTCCATCCAAGACCATGATAAATTGGAGAGAGTTGTGGACGTAACCCAGACTATCACTCAAACCTCCCTCCCTCCCTTCCATGGACTCCATCTACACCTCACGCTGCCTCAGCAAGGCCACCAGCATCATCAAGAATGAGTCTCATCCTGGTAGCTCCCTCTTCTCCCCTCTCCCATCAGGCAAGAGGTACAGAAACGTGAAAATGCACACCTCGAGATTCAGGGACGGTTTCTTCCCAGTTGGAATCAGGCATCTGAGCGATCCTATCAGAATCAGAATCAGAATAACCTTTATTGTCATCCAAAAAAACAAACGGTGAATTGGACGATATTCCGTTACCCACAGTCCAACAACAAGAGCAATAAAAATAAGCAATAACACACACAATCACAAACCAACACAAAACCAAAAAAAGAAACATCTATCACAGTGAGTCTCCTCCAGTCACCTCCTCACTGTGATGGAAGGTCAGAATGTCTTTTTTCTTCCCCTGCCGTCTTTTCCCGCGGTCAGGCTGTTGAAGTTGCCACGTCGGGGCGGTCGGGGCTCCCGACATTGAAGCCCCCGCCGGGCGGAGAAAACCCCGTGGCCTATTCGAGAACAGTCTGATTACCATCTATCTCATGGGAGAACTTCAGACTATCTTTAATCAGACTTTATTGGACTTGCACTAAACATAATTCCCTTTATACTGTATCTGTACACTGAGGACGACTTGATTGTAATCATGTACAGTCTTTCCGCTGACTGGATAGCACGCAATAAAAAAGCTTTTCACTGTGCCTTGTTACAATAATAATAATAAACTAAATTAATAACAATCTGAACTAAACTAAATTAGTTTGTTGCTCCAGATTCTAGGTGCTGTATCCCTATTTAAACAATGTCCCGTCCTAAGAGTATTAAATTGGCCATATGCCAGTTCAAAACCTTAGTTCTGGGACACCCTTATTCTTTTCCATAACTACCTCGAAATCGAGTCATGGTCACTAACTCCAGAATGCTCACCCAAGTTTGCTTCAATTGACCTCATTATCTGAGACTCTGTTCAGTACGGCAAGTTCTCTGTGGAGAATCTCCTGCAAGAAGAGGTCATCAATTCGGTTGGAGGGGGAAAATGGAATTAAAGACACCTTGCCAAAGAAATAGACACAGAGACAATGATGGACCTGGAACTCATGTGGTGCGGTTTCAAGGGTTTGAAGGTAGCACAGCGGTAGGGTTGCTGCCTTACAGCACTTGCAGCGCCAGAGACCCGGGTTCGATCCCGACTACAGGTGCTATCTGTAGAGAGTTTGTATGCTCTCCCCGTGACCACATGGGTTTTCTCCGAGATCTTCGGTTTCCTCCCACAAAGACATACAGGTTTGTAGGTTAATTGGCTTGGTGTGACTGTAAATTGTCCCTCGTGTGTGTAGGATAGTGTTAATGTGCGGGGATCGCTAGTCGGTGCGGACTCGGTGGGCCTAAGGGCCTGTTTCCGTGCTGTATCTCTAAATTAAACTAAACTCCTACAACCTTATTGCTTTTCTACCTCTGTGAATTGTTACATATCTGTTCCTCTGTCTTCTGCTGATCGATAATACAACCTCAGGAACGTGATCACACATCTTTATTATTTTCTAAACTCTAGACCCGGGTTAGTCTATCAAGGCAGAGATTGACAGATTCTAGATTAGTACGTGCGTCAAAGATTGTGGGGAGAAGGCAGGAGAATTGTGGTTGAGAGGGAAAGAAAGATCAGCCATGATTGAATGGCGGTATAGACGATGGCAAGCATGGCCTAATTCTGCTCCTAGAACGTTTGAACTTCTAAGACATCCTCCTTCAATGATGGTCTCGTAAGATCATAAGATCATAAGTGATAGGAGTAGAATTAGGCCATTCGGCCCATCAAGTCTACTCTGCCATTCAATTATGGCTGATCTACCCTCCTAACCCCATTTTCCTGCCTTCTCCCCCTAACCTCTGACACCCGTACTAATCAAGAATCTATCTATCTCTTCTTTAAATATATCCACTGACTTTGCCTCCACAGCCTTCTGCGGCAAAGAATTCCACAGACTATCCACCCTCTGACTAAAGAAATTCCTCTTCATCTCCTTCCGAAAAGAACATCCCTTAATTCCGAAGCTTTGACCTCTTGTCCTAGACTCTCCCACTAGTGGAAACATCCTCTCCACATCCGCTCTATCCAAGCCTTTCACTATTCTGTATGTTTCAATGAGGTCCCTCTTCATGCTTCGAAACTCCCTGATTAATGTTGCCTCCTCAATGTTCAGCTGTTATCAGGCAACTGAACGGTCCGCTGATCAGCTAGAGTGTGGTACTGACCTCGATCAATCTCTTCCTCTTTTACATCTCTGCCGCCCACATTACACCTGAAGCCTCTATAACTAGGAACAATGAGTTGCCAGTCCTCCCCTCTTTTCAGAAATGTCTGTGTTATTATAATTGTTGCTGTTACAGTTCACAATGATCATTCCAAAATTCCAAGAGCTGTATGAGTTTCAGGTGTACAAAATAATGTAGGTTTTTTTTTTTCGTATTTGTGCTTTTTTGCAGAAATTGTTTTTCATCAAACCAGCTGAGCGTGTCAGGAGATTTAAAGATTTAAGATGATAAATGTCATCTCCCCAGGGCTCCGAGGTTGAAACTTGCTGTGCCTTCTATCATAGAAACATAGAAACATAGAAACATAGAAAATAGGTGCAGGAGTAGGCCATTCGGCCCTTCGAGCCTGCACCGCCATTCAATATGATCATGGCTGATCATCCAGCTCAGTAGCCTGTACCTGCCTTCTCTCCATACCCCCTGATCCCTTTAGCAAAAAGGGCCACATCTAACTCCCTCTTAAATATAGCCAATGAACTGGCCTCAACTACCTTCTGTGGCAGAGAATTCCACAGACTCACCACTCTCTGTGTGAAGAAATGTTTTCTCATCTCGGTCCTAAAAGACTTCCCCCTTATCCTTAAGCTGTGACCCCTGGTTCTGGACTCCCCCAACATCGGGAACAATCTTCCCGCATCTAGCCTCTCCAACCCCTTAAGAATTTTATATGTTTCTATAAGATCCCCCCTCAGTCTTCTAAATTCCAGCGAGTACAAGCCAGTGGGCTCTTAATACATAAAACTGATCTTGTAAGTCTTCCAATATGAAGTTTGAACCATGTATTATTGGATCTAAAGTAGTTGCAGCTAGGCTGACTTACTGGCAGATAAGATAATCTGGTGCATTTGCACCCACACTATCTGAAACCTTGTAACCCATGCAACCTGAAACCTGTGACTAATATCCAATTGAGGTCCTCTCTACCTAAAGGAGAGAAGGTTCAAAAGTGGGGCTTGGGTATCGTGGCTTGAATGACCATGTAACATGTAGTGTTAGTGTAACCCAAATAAGACACAATCCTCTACTGCACTGTAGGTGCAGGAGGAGGCCATTCGGCCCTTCGAGGACCTCAGCTGGTTTGATGAAAAACAATTTCTGCAAAAAAGCCCGAATACGAAAAAAAACCCTACATTATTTTGTACACCAGAAACTCATACAGCTCTTGGAATCTTGGAATGATCATTGTAAAGCAACAATTATAATAACACAGACATTTCTGAAAAGAGGAGAGGACTGGCAACTCATTGTCTAGAGCCTGAAACTGAAGAATTATTCTATGAAGTTACACTGATAATCACAGGTCATCTGGGGGGAATCTGCTTTCCTGGGATTGAGAACCACATCGGCCCAAATGTGACTTGTGGCTTTCATCCTATACATTTTCTACGCCACATAATTCTTTTTTCTCACTTTTTCTGTTTGAAAAAACTTTGATAGAATGCCATATATTGACCATTGTTACCTAGATTGAAAAGATATATTTTTGTTCTCGAACATCTGTAAGACTAATGCTAATGTTTTATGAATAAGTGTAGGTATGCAAAGCCATAAAAAGACTAATGCCAATTTACTACAACAACTGAAAGAGAGAAGAGGAAGTTTTTTCCCCTGACTGTTATCAGGCAAGTGCACTGACCTCTCATGAGGTAGATGGGCGATCCTGACCTCCCATCTACCTCACTGGGGACCTTTGAATTATCTTTAATCTGACTTTTTCTTGCACTGCATGTTTATACCATTTATCCGTTATCTGTGCACTGTGGATGACTTGATTGTGATCGTGTATAATCTTCTTTGACAGGGTAGCATGCAAACAAAAGCTTTTCTCTGTACCTCGGTACACCTGACAATAATAATGAACAGTGATGAAAAAATGTCAAGGATTCGACATACAACAGAGTAATTGAGGGGTACCATTTAAAATATTACCAAAAGCTAGCACCGAGAGAATGCGAAAAAGTATTGACAAAAAGGTTTACGGGCAGTGACAATAGACAATAGACAATAGGTGCAGGAGGAGGCCATTCGGCCCTTCGAGCCAGCACCGCCATTCAATGTGATCATGGCTGATCATTCTCAATCAGTACCCCGTTCCTGCCTTCTCCCCAAACCCCCTGACTCCGCTATCCTTATGAGCTCTATCCAGCTCTCTCTTGAATGCATTCAGAGAATTGGCCTCCACTGCCTTCTGAGGCAGAGAATTCCACAGATTCACAACTCTCTGACTGAAAAAGTTTTTCCTCATCTCAGTTCTAAATGGCCTACCCCTTATTCTTAAACTGTGGCCCCTTGTTCTGGACTCCCCCAACATTGGGAACATGTTTCCTGCCTCTAATGTGTCCAACCCCTTAATAATCTTATACGTTTCGATAAGATCTCCTCTCATCCTTCTAAATTCCAGTGTATACAAGCCTAGCACGGTAGCGGCACGGTAGCGGCATGGTAGCGGCATGGTAGCGGCACGGTAGCGGCACGGTAAGGCACGGTAGCGCAGCGGTAGCGCAGCGGTAGCGTTGCTGCTTTACAGCGAATGCAGCGCCGGAGACTCAGGTTCGATCCTGACTACGGGTGCTGCACTGTAAGGAGTTTGTACGTTATCCCCGTGACCTGCGTGGGTTTCCTCCAAGATCTTCGGTTTCCTCCCACACTCCAAAACGTACAGGTATGTAGGTTAATTGGCTGGGTAAATGTAAAAATTGTCCCTAGTGGGTGTAGGATAGTGTTAATGTACGGGGATCGCTGGGCGGCACGGACTTGGTGGGCCGAAAAGGCCTGTTTCCGGCTGTATATATATGATATGATATGATATGATAGTCGCTCCAGTCTTTCAACATATGAAGCCTGGACTATTTTATTGCAGAGATTTGTCAATGTAGAAACCGTACCAATGTTTGAAGTGATACAAAGACTGACAAATACTTAAATACGTGAATAAGGGAAGGGACTGCGAAAATGAGGCAAATTTTGGATTTGTTTGACAAAGCCCAATTACATTTGCAATAGGGTCGACAGTCAGTACCTTTCTTCCCCCAGAGTGGAAATGTCAAATACTAGAGGGCATTGAATCCAGGTAAAAGAGGCAATTTTAAAAGATGTGTGGGTTAAGTTGTTTATACTGTGGGTGGTGGGTGCTTGGAACGTGCTATAAGAGATTATGATGGAGGCAGATACAACAGTGACATCTAAGAGGCTTTTAGATAAGCACATGTAAATACAGAGAATAGATGGATATGGACCAGGTGTGCGGACATATGAGACTAGTTTATATTGGCATAGTGTTTGGCATGAACTTTGTGGGCAGAGGGAATTTTTTTTGTACTGTGCTTTTCTAAGTCTAAGAAGACAGACACACAGTGCAAGAGTAACTCAACGGGTCAGGCAGCATCACAAGAGGAAAAGGATGGGTGACGTTTTGGGTCAAGACCCTTCTTCAAACTATGTGTTCTATGTTCATGATGAGATAAGTGCCAGCACCAGGTTCTGTGAACTTTAACGGTTTAAACACTTCTCATTTTTTTCTTTCTGTGATAAAATATGTGACAATGTAAAGCTTTATCATTTTTAGATGTAAAAATGTCAAAACACTGTTCGGATGATTGCAAAAAAAATCATGTATCTTTTGGGTGTCTTGCATTATAATGGAAACTAGACCAAGTGGACCCGTTGGGCCCAAACCTCTCCTGCATTGGTGCAGCACCCTTCTCCTTCCCCCTCCCCTCTCCCCCCTCTGCCTCCCACCTTCCCCTCCCCCCTTCCCCCCCCACTCCATCCCCCTCAGCCCCCCCTATCCTCCTCCCCCTCCCTCCTTCCCTCCCCCCCCACCCCTCCACCCCTCCACCCCTCCCTCCCTCCCTCCCTCCCTCCCTCCCTCCCCCCCTCCCTAGGAGATAGATTTAAACTTTAAAATGTGAATAACTTAAAAAACATAACAACGATTTCAATGAAACTTCTTCCATTAGCACCAAAGGGGCGACGGTAAATAAGTTGGGCCTAAAATTGTCGCACTATCGTGTACCGTTTTGGCTGTAGTTCAGGAACAAACAAACAAACAAACAAACAAGAGTCTTAGTATATAGATGTTTGTGCTCCAGTCATCAAATGGAAAAATATTCTATACTCTATTTTAGTACTCGAATGAAATAAAACTGCATCCACTTCAATTAAGAAACATTTATTTTGTAAATAAGCAACATACTCCTTGAAAGATAAAGTGTGGCTGAAATCTCACACATGATAATCGTGCCACTGGTTTACTTTTTAACAGCAATCACCCTCAACCTTGGTCAGTTTCCACAAGACTCTTGTATAGCACAACTTAGGAACTTGCACAAAGTTATGCTTTGTGTGCATTTATTGAGCTAGTGCCCGCTTTAAAACACTTCATGGAAAATAATAGTTAACAGAACTTTCTAAACACATTTGCAACTATATACATCTGTGAATATCTTGTCTAGATGGTTTTCTTTTAAACATATAAACCACTTAAATATAATTTTACTGGGCAAATAACCAACCTTCATCATAGTATCACAGTTTGTACCAACTAGTAATTATTATATGCAATGACACAAAAAAAAATATCCCTTGTTAAATAACTCCATAATAAATAATTAACTTACTGGTTGAAATGAAAATAAAGTTTAATTTTTACAGGTGCTACTGTAATAAAAATACATGCAGTTGCTCGGATTTTTTTCCCCATTGTCCAAAGTATTACAACCACTCCTACAGTAACAGGAACAGTACACTTTCTCTATTCATCGTAAATAACAACTGTAATAAAACACAACTATATCATAACGCCAATAGGAAGAAAGTTTCCACTTTAACCACTGGAATCATTCAAGCCGATGGATATTTGAAATGTGATGATTCCTTAAGAAAAATTCATTATTCTGACAAAAGTTTAACAAAGATAACTAAAGGACAATGTTGATATCGTACTATTTCAGCTTCTGTCTGAAGGCTTCTGGTTGTTGAATTCCTATAGATAAGCTGTATCCAAAACAACAAGCACCTAGTGAAAGCTGCACATGTCTCTATGGATCTAGTAATAAATACCAAAACATTTTCCCAAATAATTAGGACGGTACAGGCTTAGACACTTGCGAGAGGAAAAGTTAGTCAGTCGTTGATGTATTGGACACTTTTATTCATTAATTAATGTAAAAAGATCTTAGTACAAAGCCTGTACCACATGATTAAAGGCATATTTTATATATCTATTTTAATAGCTTTGAAATACTAGCTACTATGTAAGCTTACAAAAAAATGCAGTCTATAATTACTTGAAAAACATTTTCTTCAAAGGCATGTATCAATATGCTAAGGCTACAATAAGTATAAAAATCTATGATATAAATCATTGTCATATGATATAAATTACTGTCCATTTTACATTCTGTGAGAAAAAATCTATTATTTGTAATATATGTGGTGTATATTTGTCCGTACTTGAAAACACTTTTGTGTGAGATTTCCATAAAGGCTACATGGTTTATTTATCTAACCGACCTCTTTGAAGATGCTTCTGGATTTAAAAACTGTGACTTTCTGCGGACCAATTAATCATTGCAATCCCAATAACACTTTTACACGTAGCAGGTGACAAAAAAATCATCGGAACAGTTAAATATGCGAGTACCATCTATAGCTGTAGTAAGGAGATAAATTCTAAATTGTCCATTACAGAATATGGCTGTACAGCAAAAGCAAACTGAAAATGTATCAATTGCTCAATATACCAATGATGTTGAATATGTGGGCGAAAATGCATTCACAGTTTATTGAAATAGCGACGTAGCAAATACTTTTTTTTTTCAACAAGGCTCAGGCTTTGCCAGTGTGCTTTTGAATAGGATGTAAAAATATCTTATTCATGCAAACATGTTTAACTATCAGTAACATTTCAATTAATTTTACAGCTGAATGGCACATTGAAACGGCTGAATTTATTATTGGAAAGTACAGAGATACTCTTCATCTCTTACGACAGGATTGTCTTTCAGCGAGGGTGGGCGATTCATTCTTTGTAGGCTCTGGTGGGTGACGTCCCCTTGTAGAAGATGTTCCTTGTGCTCTCGGGGCTGTTTCCTCTCTCGGGTATTAAAATGATGTTGGCTTTCCTCCTTAGGGTTGAGTCCCTACTGGAGGACACTGAGTGCGTTTCAGAGAGAGCATCGCTCCCTTCCACCGGCGTGACCCTGATGGTGGTGATCCCGTGGTGATGGTCCGGGTTGGCTTTCCTCCTGTCGGACGAGGCGTAGCAATCTTTGAGCGAGTCGCTGCTCTCAGAGTCCCTGTTGAGGTCGTTGAGCTCGAAGGCTTGGCGGAGGCTTCCCTTTTCCCCAGCCTTCCACTTCCAGGAGCCGCTCTCCTCGCTGCCCGACGGCACTTGGACCAGGGATCTGTTGTTCTCCGGGTGCGCCTCCACCCTGACTATGTTGGCGGTGGGCTCGTGTTCGGTCAGGGCTTTGTACCGTATGGAGCCCGAGCAGCTCACCAAGGCGCTGCCCTCTGCGCCCTTGGGGCTGCCGTGCAACATGCCCTGCTGCTTGGACATGGCTATCACCTGCATGATCCTCGGCTGGGCGCTGCTCGCCCTGCTCACCCCGCTCTTCTCGGCCACCTTCAGCCACTTCGAGCGGGCAGAGCTGGCCTTGGGAGACGTGCTGATCACGCTCTCGTGTGTCTCCTCTGGTATGTGGACGAGCTGTGAGGAGCCTGGCCTGGACTGCATGATGCACACCCTTGCCCCACCACCCCCGCCTCCGATGGTGCTGGAGCTGTTGCTGCCCGGGATGGTCCCGGCTTGGATCTTCAAGTACTGGCTGAGCTGGGACTGCGCGTCTCCATTCAGACCCACACCCACGGGCTCTGAACTCGACCGCATCTCCATGCAGGTGGGCGGAGAGTGGCCCGTCTCCATCTCCATCACCTGCAGGGACAGTTTGCGACTTTCGTTCTTGGACTTCCACTGAGACAGCAGCTGCTTGGAGCGGGCAGAGTCCATGGACGCGTGGATGGATGCGTTCCTCCTCGCCGTCTCGTCCATGGACGACGTGTTGACGCGGGGCAGCGTGTTGCTGAAGGTCACCATGTTCTCCTTTGCCATCGGACTGCGAGGGGTTATGATCTCCACGTCGGCGCTTGTCCGCTTCAGGTTGGTCAGGGAGCTGGACTCCCTGTGGTTCCGATTCAGGATACTTTCAGAGTGGTGCGATGAAAGTCCATCAATGCTACTGGGAGCTTTCCCTTGGAGTTGTCTACTGCTCTCCTGACTGAGTTCTGTCAGCGATCTCAGCGGTTCCCTGTGAGGGGCTTGGTGGGGTAAGCCATCATCGCTAGGCTGGAAGTTGCTCACAGCATAGAGACCCTGGAGTTGCAAAACACACAACAAAAAAAAACACATGTCAAAACCAGTTCATTGGCTATATTTAAGAGGGAGTTAGATGTGGCCTTTGTGGCTAAAGGGATCAGGGGGTATGGAGAGAAGGCAGGTACGGGATACTGAGTTGGATGATCAGCCATTATCATATTGAATGGCGGTGCAGGCTCGAAGGGCCGAATGGCCTACTCCTGCACCTATTTTCTATGTTTCTATCTAGAAACTCAACTCGGAAATGCTACAATGCTCGACAGAGAAACAGCCACACGCCCCAACGCTGCTTCTGAAAATTAAGGACTATTTCGCCAATGGAGTCAAATCAATGACAACAACGTTACATTGCAGCTTTACATGCCAAGGTGCTCTAAAGGGACATGTTTGGGCAGTGATTGTAGATTGTAAAGAGCATAAAATTGGCAAGAGAGTGGAGAGGCAGAGAGCTACGGCCTGACCATTTATGGTGGATTCACTTTAACTGGCGATATGCAGGAAAGACGCAATTGGAGGTGTAATTCTTGGATGGCTGGAGTTGATGAAAGCATTATAGGAAGGTGTGAGAATACAGAGGGAATTGGAAAAAAAAGGGTAATCATTGTAAAATGAAGGATTCAGAGCAAATGTGGATCAGGGGTGTGAGATGATAAGTTTGTAGAAGTTAGTTTGAGTTAGAATACAAAGAAAATAATTCTGGATGAATTTAAATCTACAGAGACTGGATAACTGGAGTTAGGCAAATGTACACAAAATGCTGGAGTAACTCAGCGGGGCAGTCAGCATCTCTGGAGAGAAGGAATGGGTGACGTTTCGGGTCAAGACCCTTCTTCAGACTGAAGACTTCAGACTGAATCAGTCTGAAGAAGGGTCTCGACCCGAAAAGTCACCCATTCCTTCTCTCCGGAGATGCTGCCTGTCCTATTGAGTTACTCCAGCATTTTGTGCCTATCTTCGGTTTAAACCAGCACCTGCAGTTCCTTCTCACACATTAGGCAAATGGACAATGGATTAGGCGAGTATTGGTCAATTATGTCCCAATTAAACTACAGTACTTACCATTTTTAAAATACAACATTGGCTGAAAAGAGCATAGGCGCAAGGTGAGATTATAAAAGATCTTTTTTAATTCTAACATCCAATTTGCTTGAGGTGCAGAACATATCTTTCCCCACGACTCAGCAAATTGGTGATTTCGGAATAAACAGCTCATTTGAAAGTTACACAGATTTTGCTTCCTCTTTCCTATTCTTGGGCAATCCATTCCAGATTATTTCAGATAGTTTTTTCTTTTCTTTTGATATATTATTCCTCTTTATTTACATGTTATGGCTTAATTGCATTTTGCTATCAATTTAAATGCAAAGTATTTTATTCCTCATGCTGTTCCTGTTGGAGGAAAGAAAATCATTTTGACATTTTGTAAAAATAAAACTGCCAATGCTGCCCCTCTCCTGCTACCTCTCAGATTGAACTGCAGATGCACCAGTGATCCAATTTTATTCCCCCCCACCCCCATGTACCGCGTGATTCCTGGGGAAGTAGGTCAAGCCCTTGGTTAACAGGAATTGCCGAGCTGCTCTCTGCTCAACCTACCTTGTGTCCAATTGGAATATAAAGCTTTATCTGGATTTGTATCATAAGTGTTTTATGATGGTGAAGTTCACAGGCTTAAGGAGATTTTCTCCATGGCTGAGCAAGCCTCATTCGGAGACATCAAAAACTAACTATAGGTAGGCATGGCATTTTGATTTAAAGCACTTGGGAAATCAAAATATATATTTTTTAAGTTTTAATCCTGGAGTATTAAGCAGGCATTGGTAAACATTCCAGGGCATTTGAAAACAGATTGGTGAAGCCTTAATTTTCATTACTTTGAATCTCGTGCTCACAAAATACACCAGCAGGCATAATGAATTTTATAGCAGCTTTTCTGACAATACTGCAAAAGGGCAGATCTGTCTCTAAAAGTGAGTGTGGTGGAGTGGGACTAACTCACTCATGAAATGTCATGTCAGGATATTACAACACACAGCAGACTGCTAGGCTGAAGAGTCTCATATCTTGCTAAAGCTTTATTGAGCCACTCAACAAATTGCAAATGCTTTCATAATAGGTTTATGCGTCTGCAGGCTGGAACCAAATCTCCATTTATTCATCTCTATTTAGCAAATAAAAAGTCAGCCACAACTGTTAGAATTATGAATATCGTCACTCATTCCTTGCCATCTGTGCCGATTCATATTTTAAGAAAGGAATTCAACCCTGATCATAGAGTTCAATAGAATTGAAGTTGAGAGGCAATGTGAAGTAAACCTGAAAATGTGAGAAAATCTCACTAGGTCAGGCAGCATCTATGGAATGAGAAACATTCAAGGCTTCAGGTCTGTGATCCTTATGTTATATGTTTCTCTCTCTGAAGCTGCTGCCAAGTCTTTCAGCATTTACAGTCTTTATTTGATTTTCAAACTAATAATACATGATATCGCTGTTACATAGCTCACTTGGCTATATTGGCCAAGGCTAAATGTCTCAGCATTTATTTCAACTAGATTCAATACCTAGGCATAGGCATAGTCTATCATTAGAAATTTACATTGTGGGGACAATATCATTATAAATTAGGTAATGGAATAATTGGTAGGATTTTGAAGTTTTTTAAATTTCAAGTTGTTTAATTATTTTTTAGATTTTTGAATATTTTTGAATGTCAGAGAAATTCAAAAGCCTTCAAAGATCTTTTGAGCTTTGGGTATTGGTGAAATATGGAGATATGGCTCGAGCAGCAATCAAATTTTTCCCCTCATGGTCCGTGACATATTGTTTGAAGTCATTCCATCACAAGGATCTGAGTACCATTTAGGATGGAACAGTTCCATGCAGAAAGTGGATTTTGGTTGATCAAGATGTGTCCCTGTTTGGTAGGTATGTTGAGGCAAGCAGATAAAACATCTACAAACTGAATTGTTAATTCCATTTAGAGTTCCATTTTGATTAGTACGGGTGTCAGAGGTTATGGGGAGAAGGCAGGAAAATGGGGTTAGGAGGGAGGGATAGATCAGCCATGATTGAATGGTGGAGTGGACTTGATGGGCCGAATGGCCTAATTCTACTCCTAACTCTTGGAATCTTATGATCTGATGCGTCAAAGAGTCTTAAGAGTCAGACAGCGTAGAAATAGGCCCCTTGGCCCACCTTGCCCACACTGGCTAACATATCCCAGCCTCACTAGTCCCACCTGTGTAGGAAAAATAAACTGCAGATGCTGGTTAAAATCAAAGGTAGACACAAAATGCTGGAGTAACTCAGCAGATAAGGCATCATCGAGAGAGAGAGAAGGAATGGGTGACACATTTCATGTTGAGACCCTTCTTCAGACTGATTCAACTCAATCTGAAGAAGGGTCTCGACCTAAAACATCATCCATTCCTTCTCTCCCGAGATGCTGCCTAACCCGCTGAGTTACTCCAGCATTTTGTGTCTACCCACTAGTCCCACCTGCCCCCATTTGGGCCATATCCCTCCAAACCTGTCCTATCCATTATCTTTATTCCTCAAATCCATTTCTCTTTCCTCAGATGTTACCACCAATGTCTATTTTTTTGTTTCAACCATCACAGCTCTCTGAGTAGAAAATTCCATAGATGCTCAGCCTTCTGAGAAAATAAAAAGTTGTTGAGAGCATTAGGAATTTCATTTTCATAACTTCCTCTGCGATAACTTCCTCATTTTCATAACTTCCTCCCTCCTTTTGGAGGGCCGAAAAGGCCTGTTTCCGGCTGTATATATATGATATGATATGATATGATATGAGTCACTCACCAAATAGACAGCGATTCCTCCTCCGATCATGAATCCACAGTAAACATCTATCGGGTGATTCTTGTACTGGATGATGCGTGTTAAACCAGAGATCACTGCACATATGATGAATGTGAAGACCAGGAGTGGCTTCAGGAGCTTGGAAGAGTCAGTCAGCGTAGCATTAAAATACATCTAAATGATAAACAAGAAAACAGAAGGACTAAGTCAGCTGTGAAATTAAATGAGGAAACCATCCTCTGCTCTCAACTGAAATTATTTATTCCCACATAATATTTAGCACCTCTTTTAATAGTCAAACAATCCCATTACACTGCATATAATCCAAGAGACATAAAATTGACAGGACTGAAGGAGTCCATGTCGCTGACAATACTGGTTCTTCCATCAAGGTTTTCTATTGTCTTGCCCTTGCCTCATATAAATTTTCTTCCTTTTGGAGTATCTATCTGATACCCTTTTATATTATCCCATAGCTCAAGCTTAGTTGCCAGCATTTGACAAAGTCAATTGTGCTGCATGTGTTCTTTCATGTGGTAGAACTTCTAATTTTGCCATCCCAATAATAATCTGAAATCATGCATTTATTAACCTCTCTAATTGCCCTTCAGAACAACCTCCTTGCATCACTGTGAACCTTTGTGTGAAGGTCTCTTGCAATGTTATTAAATAGGGAATTCCAATAAAGATAGTGTGTAATCTGGAGGGGAACATGAAAAAGTTGGCATTGCCCGATGCCTGATGCCCATGCCTTTCAAATGGTGAAGGCTGTGGGTTTGGGAGGTTCTATAGGTGGGGGCCAGTTGACACAAACTATGTTCATTGAGCCCTTGCAGTGAAGGGAATCAATAATTAGGGTGCTAGATGGTGTGTCAGCCGAGCTTCTTTGTCTTCAGTGTTGTCAAGCTTCTTGAGTGTTGTGGACGTGTATTCATTGAGGCCAGAGCAGCGTTTTCTATCATAGTCCTGCCTCATGCCTTATAGATAGTGGAAAGCATCACCACTGGATACCTAACCTCTGAGCTGGTGTTAGAGCTACAGTATTTATGTGGTTGGTCCAGTTGGGTGTTTGGTCAATAGTATCCCCAGGATGAGAAGTATGGGTGACTTGGAATCGGTAAAGACATTGAATATCGTGGGAAAGAGGTTAAGCATTGTATAATAAATGCCAGCCATAGCCTTGCATTTATTAGCCCGTGTCTGAATGGTACCAAGGTCTTGCTGCTGTGAAGGATCAAATGACCACCTTTTTCCGTATCATTTTATAATAACCGACTTAAGTACCTGTGGCGGGAGAGTGAAGGGTCACCCTTTTTAACAATGTTGGGGCAGGGATGTACTTGTCAATGAGTAATGCTTTTTCCTTGGACTGGTGACCATGTTGTCAGCTGGTCTGGTCAGCTGGAAGCCAAATCTATGGATGCTTTCAGGTAGGAGCTGGGACCAAGAAGAGATTGCATTACACAGAAGGTAAGTGTCTTCCAAACTAGTACTTGGTCAACGTGATCTGTTGGTTTCTACCTTCTGCAGAGCTAAAAGTGGGATCTTCCAGAACATTTTTATTGAGCCCAACAATACAACCTTTGGTCGGAGATCACAGAGCTATGGTGGATAGTGAACGTGACCATTATGGAGATAGAAGTGTTTCATCATGATGATTCCAACATCATGTCCCATGACAGGCTGGTGACTACTTAATCATTGTTTGCTCATCAGTTTGGGAATGCGTTTCTTTAGATTCTCACGGCAATCTGCAAATAAGGACAGCGACTAATTTTTCACAAGCATAATTAAGGTTTTACTCACAATTAATAATTAGTTCACAATTATTTCTGTTTCATTATGACGCTGCGAATCAAACAAAGCAGTACTGATTACTTACTGAAACGTATACGGCTGCAAAGGCTGCAAGTGTGGCATGCTGTGATGGAAAGGACTTTCTGCAAAGAGAAATCAACCTGGTTACACTGCTGATGTTTCAGATCCTCACACATCAACATGCTCATGACTTAATAGCTGGCGTGTGTCTCTTGCCCCCTCAAGTCAAGTCAAGTCAAGTTTATTTGTCACATACACATACAAGATGTGCAGTGAAATGAAAGGTTACCCACAGTCCAGCAATAGAGCAATAAAAATAAACAATTTCACACACAATCACAAACCAACACAAAACAAACAAAAAAAGAAGAAACATCCATCACAGTGAGTCTCCTCCAGTCACCTCCTCACTGTGATGGAAGGCCAGAATGTTTTTTCTCTTCTCCCGCGGTCAGGCTGTTGACGTTGCCACGATCCAGGCCGCTCCAGACGGTGAAAGGTCCGCAGCGGGCCGACCCAACCCCCGCGATCCGGGGCAGGCAAAGACACTACCGCTGCACGTCGGGGCGGTTGGGGCTCCCGACATTGAAGCCCCCGCCGCCATTTAATAAAATCGCAGCGTACTTGATGCAAGTTCAGCCCTGATTTCCCTCTACTAAAATATTGTTTATCAAGAACTCGACTACCTCTGCATTAAAGTCTTTCAAAGACTCTGCTTTCAAGGCATTTTGAAGAAGGGCCTTCAACAGACTTCAGCCCTAAGAGAAAAAACCCTCACCACATTTCTGAGTTAAATGCGTGACACAGTGATTAACCAATTTCTTCTGCTTCCAGATACTCCCCATAGGAAACATCCCCACCACATTCACCCCATTAAGACTTATCAGGATCTTATATGTTTCAGTCGACTCACCTCTCCCTCTTCTAAAGTCCAACAGACACAAACAAAACCTTCTTCATAAACCCCCCCCCCATTGTCGGTTACTAGTCTAGTAAGCCTTATTTGAACCGGTTCCAATGTATTAATAATCTTACTGAATACGGGAACAGGTGCTGAACACTGTATTTGAGATGCAGTCCACAGTCCACAGTGCAACTGAATCTGATTTTCCATAATTCTGCAATCAATTCCCTTTGCAATAAACCACAACATTCTGCTAATATGCTTAATTATGTGCTGTGCCTATGTACGAGCCTGTCGAGAACCATATATTTCAGACATGCAGATTCCTCTGCATCTCAGAGCTTTGCAGTCTCTCCTTTTTTCAATATTATGCTTCCTTTTTTATATTTCTGCCAAAATGGATAATTACTCCATTTATAGACAATAGACAATAGGTGCAGGAGTAGGCCATTCGGCCCTTCGAGCCAGCACTACCATTCAATGTGATCATGGCTGATCATTCTCAATCAGTACCCCGTTCCTGCCTTCTCCCCATACCCCCTGACTCCGCTATCCTTAAGAGCTCTATCTAGTTCTCTCTTGAATGCATTCAGAGACTTGGCCTCCATTGCCTTCTGAGGCAGTGAATTCCACAGATTTACAACTCTCTGACTGAAAAAGTTTTTCCTCATCTCCGTTCTAAATGGCCTACCACTTATTCTTAAACTGTGGCCCCTGGCCAGTTTGCCAGATCTTTGCTAACCTACTTAACTCTTCAATGACCCTTTGTAGTTTCCTTATGTTCCAGTTACAACTTACTTTCCAGTCGATCTTTACAGCCATGACTGTGGGGCTGAGCACAGCTCCAATGCCATCTATAACTACACTGACAACACTACCGTTGTTGTCCATATCATGGGTGGTGATGAGCCGATGCACAGAAGAGAGATAGAACACCTAGTTGAGTGATGCTGCAACAACAGCCTCTTGCTCAACGCAAGAAACAAAGTCTGAAGAAGGGTCTCAACCCAAAACGTCACCTATCCATGTTCTCCAAAGATGCTGCCTGACCTGCCGAGTTACTCCACCACTTTGGGTCCTTTTGTGTATTAACTAGCATCTTAAGCTTCTTGATTCTGCAACAAAGCCAAGGATGAGCAGGAGATGCACTAGTCTGTGGTCCCACACCCCTAGCTCCAGGAACAGCTACTTCCCTGTACCTGTTAGGTTCTTGAAAGACTTGCACAGCCTTGAACCTACCATACCACTGGAATACGCAGACCATCTCCTGCACTACCATGGGTTTGTTGTCTATTTTTGCAATAGACAATAAGTGCAGGAGGAGGCCATTCGGCCCTTCGAGCCAGCACTATTGTTTTTTTTTGTAGTCTATTTTCTTTTCACTAACATGGAGAATGTATACACAATTTATGTATAATTTATGTTTTTGTTTGCTGACTGAATCTATGTGCCTGTGATGCTTCTGCAGGCAAGAGGTCTTTCATTGTACTTCTACCTCACTGTACTAGAACAGATGACACAAACTCGACTAGGCTTGACTTGACTTTATGTCATCATCTAAGATGCCCCCAACCCAGTCGACTCTTTGTGTGCTGGTCCCAGAAGTGGATCTGCAATCACACATTACAATCGCTCCACTCTTTTAGATCTCTACTCCGACCGCAACATTTCTTACTTTAACCACGCTCTTCGTAATCTCCTCTCAGATCCGTCATGTTATTCCCTTTACCATGTATCTGTACATTGTGGATGGCTCGATTGTAATCATGTATTGTCTTTCTGCTGACTGGTTGGCACGCAACTAAAGCTTTTCAATGTACCCTGGTACAGTGACAAGAAAATAAACTAAAGGCAACTACAGGATAATTTAGCAACCATTCTTTCAATGCCTTCATTCAAGTCATTTATATAAACTACAAAAAGCTGAGTTCCCTGCACGGTTCCTTGTGACATTTCAGTTGATACATCTCGACAACCAGAGCAAGAGCAATTTCTACCTACTCTCGGTTTCCTGAGATCAGTCTCAACAATTTATAGGAGCATGATCGCATTGAATGGCGGTGCTGGCTCGAAGGGCTGAATGGCCTACTCCTGCACCTATTGTCTATTGTCTATTGTCTATTGTTTACTCAGTATCACTTACATGGAAAATAGGTGCGGGAATAGGCCATTCGACTCTTCGAGCCAGCACCGCCATTCAATATGATCATGGCTGAGCACCCAAAATCAGTACCCCATTCCTGCTTACTCCCCATATCCCTTGATTCCATTAGCCCTAAGAGCTAAATCTAACTCTCTCTCGAAAACATCCAGTGAATTGGCCTCCACTGCCTTCTGCAGCAGAGAATTCCACAGATTCATAACTCTCTGGGTGAAAAAGTTTTTTATCATCTCAGTCCTAAATAGCCTACCCCTTATTCTTAAACTGTGACCCCTGGTTCTGGACTTCCCCAGCATCGGGAACATTTTTCCTTCAAATATTCCTGCACTTCCCTGGTGGTTACAGTTTTCCTGAGTTCTTCTCTTCTTCATCAGTTCCAATTCCCGATAAACAACTATTTATGGGATGTTATTGCGTCCTCTATAGTGGAGACTAATACAAAATATTTAATCTACAAGCCATCTCTTTGTTTTGTCTTCTTGTACTCTTGATTAGTAAGGAGTTGTGGGGAGAAGGCAGGAGAATGGGGTTGAGAGGGAAGGATAGATCAGCCATGATTGAATGGCGGAGTCGACCTGATGGGCCGTGGCCTAATTCTGCTCCTAGTATTTATGAACTTCTGTTATCCCTTAATTTTCACAGACTCACTTTCTTTAGGATCAACACTCACTTTGTTAATATCAGCAGAATCTCGTACCATCTGTTATTAGCATTTCATTGGAGGGCATTGAAGAAGAATCAAGGCAAATATTGGAATAACCAAGGCATCAAAGGCTTTGGACCTATGTTGGTAAATGAGGTTAGTGTGCATTGGTACAATTGGTGGTGTGGACTGAAACAATTATGTGCTGTTCACTTCTAGAATGAACTAGAGTTCATTCACTCCATGGAGTGAATCACATAGCTCTGGGATTGAAATTATTAGCAGACTAATTTCAACCAAAGAGCTAAAAGTGATTCAAACAATTTATTCTTTCTGGATAGGTTAGTTTTATAGCTACCCTGCATTTTCCCAATGTGGTCCAAACACCAACTGTGCTGTAGATAGAGTCATAGAGTCATAGAATCTTACAGCATGGAAACAGGCCTTTCGGCCCAACTTGCCCACACCGACCAACATGTCCCATCTACACTAGTCCCACCTGCCAGCATTTGACCCATATTCCTCTAGACCTATCCTATCCATGTACCTGTCCCAATGTTTGTTAAACCGTTGCGATAGTATCTAAATGTTTCTTAAACATTGCGATGGTAAAACGTTGCGATAATAAGGTTTGATTGTTTGATTACCGTGTGATTAAGTAAGATGAGAAAGAAAGAATTAATTAATCTCTGTGTAGAATGCTAGCCGAAAACTCAATAAAGTTTAGTTCTGACAGAACTTATTTCTATATTAAATTGATGTGTCCGTATATATACATGTTATAATGGATATCGCTGTACATTTCATATAAAGTTTAACAACATTTATAACAAAAAGGCATGGGTTACTTTCTTAAACAGTAGGTTTATATTTCTAAAGAATGTGAAACAAATGAAGGAATATTTTTGATGGAGAGATATAAATTACTGAGAGTGCATCTTATGGATGGCAATAATCATATAATTTGTTCTAACAATTGATGGGATGTTATGCTACAGCTGTGCAAGGTGCTGGTGAGGCCACAGTTGGAGTAATGTGTTCAGTTTTGGTCACTGCTATAGGAAATATTTTGTTAAGCTGGAAAGAGTACAGAGAAGATTTAAAAAGATGTTGCAAGGATATGAGGTGCTGAGCTATAGGGAGTGGTTGGACAGGTAAGTATTCCTTGGAGTGTAGAAGAATGCAGGTGATCTTAAAGAGGTATATAAGAGCTCACCATCACCATCAACAACACCATAGTCACATCTGTGGAGTCATTTAAGTTCCTTGGAACCATCATCTCCAGGGACCTTAAATGGTGGGCCACCATCGACTCCACAGTCAAAAAGGCCCAACAGAGGATGTACTTCCTGTGGCAACTGAAGAAACACAATCTGCCACAGGCAATGATGGTCCAATTCTATACTGCTATCATTGAGTCCGTCCTCACCTTCTCCATCATGGTCTGGTTTGGCTCAGCCACCAAGCACGACAACCGGAGGCTGCAACGGATCGTTCGCACAGCTGAGAAGGTTGTTGGCTGCAACCTTCCCCCCATTGACGAACTGTACAATGCAAGGGCCAGGAAGCGAGTGGGCAAGATCATCTCTGACCCCTCTCACCCTGGTCACAAACTCTTCGAAGCACTTCCCTCCGGAAGGCGACTCCGGACTGTCAAACCAGCCACAGCCAGACATAAAAACAGCTTGTTTCCCACGATAGACAATAGACAATAGGTGCAGGAGTAGGCCATTCGGCCCTTCGAGCCAGCACCGCCATTCAATGTGATCATGGCTGATCATTCTCAATCAGTACCCCGTTCCTACCTTCTCCCCATACGAGTGATAGTTCCACTCAATAACCAAAGTCTGTAGTCTCCTTTTTGCTCTGGTTTATTTTCACCCACATGTTTAGACGGTAATGGTGTATCCTTATTGTTTTGATGTGTTAATGCTTTATTCTTAATTGTTAACTGTATGTTTGTGTTGTCATTTGTGAGCGGAGCACCAAGGCACATTCCTTGTATCTGCATACTTGGCCAATAAACTTATTCATTCATTCATTCATTCATTCATTCATTCATTCAAGAGCATGAGGGTAATAGATAAGGTAGATATACAAAGTCTTTTGCCCAGAGTGGGGGAATCAAGAACCAAAGGACAGAGGTTTAAAATGAAAGATTTAATAGGAATCTGAGGGGCAACCTTTTCACACAGAGGGTGGGTAGGTATATGAAATGAGCTGCTGACGGACGTAATTGAGGCAGAAACAAAATCAACATTTAAAAGACATTTGGGCAGGTACATGGATAGGACAGGTTTAGAAGGATATGGGCCAAACGTGGACAGGTCAGACTCGTGTAGATTGGGCACCTTGGTTGGCATGGGCAAGCTGGGCTGAAGGGCTTGTTTCTGTGCTTTATGACTCTATGACTCTATGACTCTAATTATTTGAGGAAAGTAAGAAACATAATATGATTTACAATGTGGTGCTGTTAATATTTTTCCATTACAGGTAAATTTTATTGATCATTATTTTAAAGACAAAACCATTTATCATATCGTAAAATCTTCATTAGCAATTAATGTAATATTGCATAAATTCCCACCAGGGGAATAAAACACCGATTTAACACTAAGCCATGTACAACCATACCTTTATTGCTGAGTTTCTAGGCTTCCTGCCTCTCATGGCAATGTAAGTAATTAAACCCTGACTTTTAATTTCAGTTTAGATAGCATCTGTTTCGATGATCTACTGATCTTCTGTACAGTTCAGCAGTTATTTCTGTGAGACACAATCATGTCAGTTTTACTGAACTGTCTGCCTGCCAATGCTAAATATTGAATTTGGAACAATCACAAATATCTTTCAGATGCAATCTTCAAAAAGGTTGATGCTAAAAGATATTGTGGCCCTACACAGCAATGAACTGTCACAGAGCAAAGTTCAATTTAAAGAATACGTGGACAAGATAGTTGGGTAAATATTGTCATTTTAAAAAGGAAGGAGTTATTCGTGCCAATCACACGACCATCTTAATCTTGACTTTAAAGGCATAATCGAGAAAGAACATTTTGCAAAAATATCAAGTATATCGTAGCATCTAAACATTCTTTCAATTTGTCATCAAATCAAATCACAAAGTACTTAAGTATGCAGGCTTCTGCTTCCCCCCTTTCTGTCAAGGGCAGGCTGATTGATGTTACTTTGGCATTGTTGAGGCTGTTTATTCCTTTCTAGACTCCAAAAGTCCTCAGGTACTGAATGTGACATTTGAAACATGGATGATGGCCACAAAAGAAGAAAAGAAGAATGAAAGATTGCTTAGTTTAGTTTAACTTTGAGATACGGCGTGGAGACAGGCCCTTCGGCCCACCTAGTCTGCACCGACCAGTGATCCTGTACACTTAGAATTTTTACCGAAACCAATAAATCTACCAACATGTACATCTTTGGAGCGTAGGAGGAAACTGGAGCGGCCAAAGAAAACCTATGCGGTCACGGAGAGAAAGTACAAACTCCATACAGACAGCACCCGTGGTCAGGATTGAACCTGGGTCTCTGGCGCTGTAAGGCAGCAATTCTACGGCTGCACCACCATGCCACCCTGGTCTTAAAATCTCTGTTCTTCTTTAGTAAGGCAATCTTGTTGAGGCTCAAATGTTGTGCATTAAGCAAGGAAGGAGATACCAAGGACGAGGAATGGTCTGTTACTGCAGATTTACAAGAAGCAAAAATGATGATCCCATTTTTTTTCTAATGGCACAGAAAGAATTCAACCATTCGGCCATTTGAGTCAATGCCAACTCCATGAAAGATGCCATCAACCACATTCCTTCATTAATTTCTCTGCAACCTATTATCTCTCATGTGCTTGCCAATTCACTCTTCATTCTCTGCCTCTTCAGCGGAAAATAAAACTACTAACAGTATGTTTTTGGTGAAAGTGGGAGGAAATGGAGCACAAGAGAAACTTCACCCACACAGCCCCCAAGGTCAATATCCAAACCTGGTTTATTGGAGCAGTGTGGAAGCATCACTCTGCTACTGTGTTGCCCCTTTTGCAATCATGTTCCTACTTCAACATGCCCCTTACATTTAATAAACACATTCTAATGATGCTGTGGCAGCAACTAATGTAAGAAACGAAATTGAACCTGGGTGGTTAATTGATGTGCATACCAATGTTTATGCTGTCTGAATATTTACGTCGTTGTGAGGATGGTGAATCTGGAATTCTTTGCCACAGAAGGCTGTGGAGGCCAAGTCAGTGGACATTTTTAAGGCACAGATAATAGATTTTTGATTAGTACAGGTGTCAGAGGTTATGGGGAGAAGGAGGAGAATGGGGCTAGGAGGGAGAGATAGATCAGCCATGATTGAATGGCAGCATAGACTTGATGGGCCAACTGGCCTAATTCTACTCCTATCACTTATGACCTGATTAACTTAATTCAGTTTAACATTAAGTCTAAAGAAAGTAGAGAAAAGTGAAGTGTGGTTATCATGTGATGTGTAAGTTATATTTCTGTGAAAGCAGTCTTCAAAGCTATTGAACATCACGTTGAACAGTGAATACAAAGGAGCACAAGGCTATTTTTGGACTCAAACATGACTCTGCAAAGGAATTCAAGCATGTTGGGGACTACTTGAGATTTGGCAACTTGTCTGCCATTGCAAGCATTCACATCTCAATTTTCAACACCTGATAGTGATCCACTTTCATAGATGAATATGGTCGGCATGAAATACTAACAGCATTTGCAACACATTCAAGATACTAATTGGATATGCAGTTGCTAAATTCATACCTGAAGTTAAAAGAAAGAACGTGCATGATTTCAATCCTTGAGGTAGGGGTGGAGCAAAGCCTGGCAAGTGATAGGTAGATACATGTTGGGGGGGGGGGTGATTTGCAGAAAGGTGGAGTAAGTGACAAAGGCTAAAGGTGAAAAGGGGGACAAAAAGCCAATAGATAAGGAAAGGAGGAGTGAAGTGTAATGCTGAAAGAGTATGGATAGAAGGGGGACAAGGGGTGGGTAAAAAGGGGGAATAAAAGGGAAATATGGGACTCGGGGATGGGAGTTGCGTGTACGGAGGAGGGGAAAGAAGACGGGTGACGAGGGTGTTGGAAGAACTGTGTGTGCATTGCGGTGGGAGAGTAGAGGGAGGCATAAAACCATCAAACTCTCATTAAAGTTTATCTCATTCACTTAGGAAAGGAAACTTCAGATAGCGGTAATGTGGTTGACTCTTAACTGCCTGAAATGTTCTTGCAAATTAAAGTGAAATCACTGTTGGATTACAAATGCTGACATTAAGAGTGTTGTTCACATCCCATGAATGAATTCTAGATTAGGAAACCTGCACTGAGACAGTCATCTCCTGACTCCGCAAATCCATTTCACCAACTACAAATCAGGAGTGTACTATAGAATATCCTCCATTTGGATGGCTGAGCACAGCTACGATAGCAATTAGGCTTGTATACACTGGAATTTAGAAGGATGAGGGGGGATCTTATTGAAACATATAAGATAATTAGGGGATTGGACACATTAGAGGCAGGAAACATGTTCCCAATGTTGGGGGAGTCCAGAACAAGGGGCCACAGTTTAAGAATAAGGGGTAGGCCATTTAGAACGGAGATGAGGAAGAACTTTTTCAGTCAGAGAGTGGTGAAGGTGTGGAATTCTCTGCCTCAGAAGGCAGTGGAGGCCAGTTTGTTGGATGCTTTCAAGAGAGAGCTGGATAGAGCTCTTAAGGATAGCGGAGTGAGGGGGTATGGGGAGAAGGCAGGAACGGGGTATTGATTGAGAGTGATCAGCCATGATCGCATTGAATGGCGGTGCTGGCTCGAAGGGCTGAATGGCCTACTCCTGCACCTATTGTCTACTGTCTATTGTCTATTGTCTATCTAGTCTGTGTGGCTGCCACACATTTACTGCCCCAAAAATCCACACTGGTCTAGTACAGTCTTAGTATGGTTGCTGAGTGTACCATCTGCAAAATAGAAACAACTCACAATAACCTGTCAAGAACACCACAGACAAGAAATTGAGGAACAGATAATGCAACTCACTTGTAAATTGCACGCCATCCTGATTTGGATCTATTTGTTTTCCATCAACATTACTCTGCTCTTACAAAATTCTTAAGGGGTTGGACAGGCTAGATGCAGGAAGATTGTTCCCGATGTTGGGGAAGTCCAGAACAAGGGGTCACAGTTTAAGGATAAGGCTTTTAGTCTTTTAGGACCGAGATGAGAAAGTTTTTTTTCACACAGAGAGTGGTGAATCTGTGGAATTCTCTGCCTCAGAAGGTAGTTGAGGCCAGTTCATTGGCTATATTTAAGAGGGAGTTAGACGTGGCCCTTGTGGCTAAAGGGATCAGGGGGTATGGAGAGAAGGCAGGTGCGGGATACCTAGTTGGATGATCAGCCATGACCATATTGAATGGCGGTGCAGGCTCGAAGGGCCGAATGGCCTACTCCTACACCTATTTTCTATGTTTCTATGTTTCTATGCTCAAATCCTGGAACTCCCTCACCAATAGTCATACGGGAATGCCATCACGGCAAGGAGTGCATCAGAACAAGGTGGTAGTTTGCCAGCATATTCCCAAGGGGCATTAAGAAAGGGCAATAAATATTGCCTTTGGATGGGGCCACATTGACTAGGAGCCTGTGAGAATTCCCTGCTCTATTACAAATTTAGTTTAGTTTAGTTTAGAGATATAGCACGGAAACAGGCCCTTTGGTTCACTGAGTCCACGCCGACCAGCGATCATCCCGTACATTAGCACTATCTTACAGACTTGGGACAATTTACAATTTTCAGAAGAAAATTAACCTACAAACCTGTACGTCTTTGGAATGTGGGAGGAAACCGGAGCACCCAGAGAAAATCCATGCGGTCACAGGGAGAAGGTACAAACTCCATACAGACAGCACTCGTAGTCAGGATCGAACCTGGGTCTCTGGAGCTGTAACGCAGCAACTCTACCGCTGTGCCACCGTGCCGCCCTGGTGCTATGGAATCCTTTCAATGTAATTAAGATGACAAAAGAAACCTTACCTGGAATATAGCATCTCTGATAGTACTCTCTTCCCTGCATAATCAATGTGTTTGATCTTAGAATCATTTGGTAAGAGTACAACTACTGAGCCATTGGCTGTGGAAGCACATATGCCGGACTTACCATCTGCGGAGCCGGCTGCCTTCGGAGGTTGTGGTCGCACTGCAGGAGCGGCTGCGACTCGTCTCCAGAGGCTACTTCGGCCACGGGCCGCGGGCCGCGTAGATATCGGAAGCTCGCAGGTGCCTGGGTGGGGGCCGACATCGGGAGCTCCGGCAGCGGCAGCATCTTCGCCCGCCCCGAATCGTGGGGCTTGGGTCGGCCCGCCGCGAACCTTTCACCTTCCGGCGCGGCCTGGAATAGGCCGCGGGATTTTCTCTGCCCGGCGGGGGCTTCAATGTCGGGAGCCCCGACCGCCCCGACGTGGCAACTTCGACAGCCTGACCGCGGGAGAAGACGGCAGGGGAAGAGAAAATACATTCTGGCCTTCCATCACAGTGAGGAGGTGACTGGAGGAGACTCACTGTGATGGATGTTTCTTTTTGTTTGGTGTTGGTTTATGATTGTGTGTGTTATTGCTTATTTTTATTGCTTATTTTTATTGGTCTTATTGTTGGACTGTGGGTAATCTTTCATTTCACTGCACATTTATGTGTATGTGACAAATAAATTGACTATTGACTATTGACTATATCCTGGTGGCCTTGAACACCCCATCCAATGGTATCCAACTTTGCATCACATAATATTTATCCAACCATGCTCGTCAATATTCATATTCTTTTATATAGGGGCACCCTAGCCTGACTCATTGACTTCAATAAATCCAAATTTCAAGTGGAATATATCATAACAGTGTACATTTGTGTCTTAAAGAGAACTTCCTCAGAGAAGTTCAGTCAAAAGCAAAATCAGAAATAATTCAAATTAAGCGTACAAAGTTAACGAATCATCAGTGTTTTTCTCCATGTCTTAAACACTAAAGATTTATTGTGTTTATTTGTTTGATTTGAATTATTTTGATTTTGACCGGAGTTCTCTGAAGATGGGGCAAGTAGAAAAGACATCATATGTGGCATATTTGGATTTACAGAAGGCTTTTGATAATATTCTGTACAGGAGATTAGGCAGCAAGGTTAGAGCACAAGGCAATAGACTGGCCTAGAGTGAGAATTGGTTACCTGACAGAAAGAACATAGTGGAAATAAACAGATATTTCTTAGTTTGGCAGGCCATGACCTCTGGGGTAATCAGAAATCAATGCTCGGGCTCCAGCTAATAACAATTTAACAACTTACATGAACGATTTGGCTGTGGGGACCAAATAAAATATTTCCAATTTTGCTGATGGAACAAAACTAGGCCTCGATGACTCTAAGTGGAGTTGTGAGCAGAACAGAGGATGCAAAGAACTGGCAGGGGATATATAAAAGCTGGTGAGTGAGCAAAAGCATGCCAGATGCTACATAATATGGACAAATATGAAGTTGCCCACTCTGATAGAGAATTAGATTTTTTTAAAAAGATTTAGATTTAGAGATACAGCGCAGAAACAGGCCCTTCGGCCCACCGGGTCCGCGCCGCCCAGCGATCCCCGCACACTAACACCATCCTACACCCACTAGGGACAATTTTTACATTTGCCCAGCCAATTAACCTACATACCTGTACGTCTTTGGAGTGTGGGAGGAAACCGAAGATCTCGGAGAAAACCCATGCAGGTCACGGGGAGAACGTACAAACTCCGTACAGACGGCGCCCGTAGTCAGGATCGAACCTAAGTCTCCGGCGCCGCATTCGCTGTAAGGCAGCAACTCTACCGCTGCGCCACCGTGCCGCTCAGAGAAATAAGAGGGAGACTAAATGAGGATGTTGATGTTCAAAGATACTGAGGTCTGCTTGTAAACAAATCACTTACATTGAAGTGTTACAAGTAATTAGGATGGCCAGTGATATGTTGGCCTTTATTATGTAAATGTTTGAATGCAGGAGTAAAGGTACTCGGTGAAAACCTGTTGGAACATGATAACCATTTTTGGTCTCCTCGAAATAAAGATTGACACGTCATAACAGAAGTGAGGGTAGATTCATTAGACTAGTTCATGGCCTGATGAGTTTGCCATATGAGGAGTGATTCAGTAGACTATGTCCAAGTTCTCTAGAATTTAGAAAAATGCGATGAGATCGCGGACAGGGTGAGCCGAAGGGCCTGTTCCTATGCTATACTGTTTTATGTATCGCATTGAAGCTAATGAAATCCACATAGGCCTTAACAATGTAGATGCAGAGAGGATGCTTCCCTGTTTGTTTTTTTTCTGGCATCCGTCCATCTGTGGGAGATGATGGTGCGGCTTGGGGTTGTCCTGCTTGGGGAGGGGGATTTTTCAGTGTCCTCTCCATTTGATTTGGCCACTGAGCCTGGGCAGGTAAATGGGAATACAAACTTGCCCAGCACCTGCTCTCGACCTGATAGGCTGATTCCAGAGGAACGGCCTGGCTGCTACGTCTGGGGCCTACTCGGTTGCAGGAGTTGCCGGAAGGCGGACGCAAGAGGGAGCGGCCGACCGTCTCTAGGGACTCCAGCTCCAGTGCCTTTGGCTCTTCCAAGCCTTACCCACAAGGCAGCGGGGTGCTATTTAACCCATAGTTGGGACCTGGTTGATGGACGTCAGGGCGTGTCCACCCGCCGGTGGGCCTGTACGTCGCATCTCTGGGGGCCAGAGTTCCTCCGAGATCTCCGCGCAGTTTAGCCTGGCGAGTGACGGTGGCTCCAGTTACCATGTGTTGCCACGAGGAGGCGCTGCGAGAGTCTTGATGATGCAGAGGCTATGTACTGGCAGGGGGAGCCTTATGCACTCGGCTCCCTTTTTCGCAAAATTTGCTAGCCAGTGGCATCTGGATTTCTACCAGGGGACTGGACATATGCTACACCCTGTGGCTCGGGCCACCAACCCAGGTTACTGAATCTAAAACTAGAGGTTACAGGCTCAGAATAAGTATGCACCATTTAGGGCTGAGAGGAGGGGATGTTTCTTCACTCAGTGGGTGGGGATCTTTGGAAATCTCTACCTGGATGTTGATAAAGGCCAGCCATTGAGTTCATTCAAAACCAACACTGATAAATATCTGGGAATTTTGGGAATTAAGAGATACAGAGATAACGCAAGAAAAAATGGTGTCAAGGTACCAGATCAACCACAATAAACAGCAGAGCAATGCGTAGGAAGGAACTGGGAATAGGCGACGTTTCGGGCTGAGACCCTTTTTCAGAGTCAGGGGAAACGGAAATGAGAGATAAAGAAGGCACATAGCACAAATTAATGAAAGATATGCTAAAAATAACGATAATCAAGGAAAGGTGGAGCCCACAATGGCCCATTGTTGGTGGGGTAGGTGATAACGAGTTATGCGGACAATGAAACTCAACAGGGTGACAGTGAAACTAGTGCGACAACTAGGGTGGGGGAGGGACGGAGAGAGAGGAGATGAAAGGGTTACTTGACGTTAGAGAAATCAATATTCATACTGCTGGGTTGTTAGCTGTTCCTCCAATTTGTGTTTGGCCTCACTGACAACGGAGGAGGCCCAGGACTGAAAGGTCTGTATGGGAATGGAAAGGGGAGTTAAAATGGTTAGCAAATGGGAGATCCAGCAGGCAGCAGCGGACTGAGCGCAACTGTTCAACAAACAAGTCACCTCGTCGATGTAAAGGAGGCCACATCGGGAGCAATGAATGCAATAGATGTGGTTAAAGGAAGTGCATGTGAACCCCTGCCTTAGCTGCAAATGCTTCTGGGTCTCTGGATGGATGTGAGAGAGGAGGTATAGGGACAGATATCACATCTCTTATGGTTGCTGGGGAAAGTACCTGAGGTGCAGGGATTGGGTGGGAAGGGATGAGTGAACTAAAAAGTTGTAGGGAAATATTGTTGAGATGAGATAAGGGGTTGCTGCAGTTTTATATATATATGTGCACCAAAAGGTCAATTTATCTCATGTTACAACTGCCAGCTGCTAGTTCAGAGAAAAATATTTATTATGTTGTCAAGCTGTAAAGGGAACAGAGAAGATTGACGAGGATGTTGCCAGGATTCAGAGGGTCTGAGCTCTAGAGAGAGGGTAAGTAGGCTGGGACTCTATTCCCTGAAGCGCAGGAGGATAAGGGGTGATCTTATACAAGTGTATAGAATCATGAAAGGAATAGATCGGGTAGATGCACAGGTCGTGTAAGAAAATAACTGCAGATGTTGGTACAAATCGAAGGTATTTATTCACAAAATGCTGGAGTAACTCAGCAGGTCAGGCAGCATCTCAGGAGAGAAGGAATGGGTGACGTTTCGGGTCGAGACCATTCTTCAGACTGATGCACAGAGTATCGTGCACAGAGTAAGTGAACCGAGGACCAGAGGACATAGATAGGTTCAAGGTGAAGGGGAAAAGATTTAATAGGAATCTGAGTGGTAACTTTTTCACACAAAGGGTGATGGATATATTGAAATCGCTGCCAGAGGAGGTAGTTGAGGCTGGGACTATCCCAACATTTAAGAAACAGTTAGACAGGTACATGGATAGGACAGTTTTGGAGGGATATGGACCAAGCGCGGTATGGTGGGACTAGTGTAGCTGGGACATGTTGGCCAGTGTGGGCAAGTTGGGCCGAAGGGCCTGTTTCCACACAGTATCACTCTAAAACTCTATGAGGTGAGCGAAGTACTTTTTGCCACTAGCACTGAGTATGTTGCATAGCTCGTACTTATCACCACATATTCCTGATTGAATACACGTACAACTTTGGCCATTTGTCGTGCATTTGTCAAATTAGCCCCAACAATAAAAGATAAGTTCCTCCATCAAAGAATTTAAAGTGAATTATGGGGAGTAAGTCACGGAATGGGACTAAAGTTTTATGGCCTGATTTCCGACTATAGTAAACTTCCCATTTCCACAAAAATTTCATAAAATATTTCTGTATCAGTGAAAGTGAATAAATTTGCACTTTGAAGGAAGAGTCGTGATTTCTTTGCCACACCACCACCGTAGTGGGCCGGATATCGAATAATAATGAGACAGAGTAAAGAAAAGAGATTGGGAACGTCATAACATGGTTCAAAGACAACAACCTCCCCCTCAATACCAGCAAGATTGATCTCAGGAAGCGTAGCAGTACACTTACATGGATGGTGCCAAAGTAGAGATGGTCGAAGGCTTCAAGTTCTTAGGAATCAATGACCAGCCACAATGAAGCAATGACCAAGAAAGTACACCAACACCTCTACTACCTTAGGCTTAGGAAGTTCAGCATGTCCCCCAACAGCCCTCGCCAACTCATTATTCAGATGCACCGTAGAAAGCATTTTATTGCGTTGCATCACAGCCTGGTTTGGGAGCAGCTCTGTCCAAGACTGCAAGAAATTGCAGAGTTGTGGATGTAGCCCCAACATCATGCAAACCAACCTCCCTTCTATGGACTCCATCTACGCCATGCTGCCCAGGCAAGGCCACCAGCATAATCAAGGTCCAGTCTCACCCTGGTCATTCCTTCCTCACCCTTGCTCATCAGAAGTATGAAAATGCACACCTCCAGATTCAGGGACAGTTTCCTCTCAGCTGTTATCTGGAAACTGAACCATCCTCTCACCAGCTAGACTGCAATCCTGACCTTCCATCTACCTCGTTGGAGACCTTTGAACTATCTTTAACCAGACCTTATCTTGCACTAAATTATATACCGTTTATCCAGTATCTGTCCACTGTGCATGACTTGATTGTATAGTCTTTTCATTGACAGGATAGCACTTAATAAAAAAAGTTTTTTCACACGTGACAATAATATTAAACTGAAATTATTCCAAGTTCTACTCCCTCCAAATTTTTCAATAGCCTTTGAGTCTATCAGGTCTTTTCTATCTCTTCCTCTTCCAATTGATACAACTCACAACCATGTCCCTTTAATGGCCACGCCATTTCTCTGAAATCAGTGTCTGCACGGGGCTCTTGTTGTCGACCTCCCTGTGGTGAGCCCTGTCAACTGACCTCAGTCAGTCAGGCGAACGACAACAAACAGAGACAGCAGAAGCAGAAGCAGCTTCATAACTTCTGCTGCCTCAAACGCAAGAAGACGTGCCTGCACGATTTTCCAACTAAACGTTGCAATTAAAATGTATATTTTCTTTGATTTTCCTGAGCTCCATCTAACCTGTCTTCTTTTGCTTAGTGACTATTTTCCACATTGCTTTAAATGATTTGCAATATTGAAGAAGCCACAAAGGTTTAGTTTAGTTTAGAGATGCAGCGCGGAAACAGGCCCTTCGGCCCACCGGGTCCGTGCCGACCAGCAATCACGCTGTACGCTAGCACTATCCGAGGGACAATTTACCATGTCACCAAGGTGATTAGCCTACAAACACGGATGGCTTTGGAGCGTGGGAGGAAACCGAGCTCCTGGAGAAAACCCACGCAGGTCACAGGGAAAATGTACATACTCCATACAGACAGCACCCATAGTCAGGATCAAACCTGGGTCTCTCTGGTGCTGGAAGGCAGCAAATTTACCGCTGCGCCATCATGCTGTCCCGAGGTGTAGGTTATTGTTGAAATAGCTTGATGGCAGGAACAAATTGAATAAATATAGTGAGCAGTTCCCTCCAGACAGCACCAGCTATCTGGATATGTCCTATTGCTAATTACTGAGTATCTTCCAACGCAACAGCATGACATTCCATTTCGTAGATTAGTATGCCAATCTGTTCTCTTCCTGTGCACAGAATGCAGGCTGAATCTGTGTTCAGTTTATTTTTAAACCATACAAAAATAAAAGAATTAAAACACAATCAACAAATGGTGATTCTTGGTGTTCTTCACTGAGTTTCCATTGTGGGCTCCACCTTTCTTTGACCATCGTTGCTTTTTGCATATCTTTCATTCATTGTTCTATGTGTCACCTATATCTCTTGTTTCCCCTCTCCTCTGGCTCTCAGTCCGAAGAAGGGTCTTGACCCTAAGACATCACATATTTCTTTTCTCCAGAGACGCTGCCTGACCCGTCGAGTTACTTCAGCTTTTTTGTGTCTATTAATGGAAACAAATTTCAGTTCCTTTCTGGATTTTAATTAAGATTGGCCTGGTCAGGCCACGGTTGTTCAGCGCCAGACCAGGAATCTCACAGATTCTGCCACCCTCCAACTATAATGTCCCCCCCCCCCCCCCCCCCCCCACCCTCTCGCTGCTCAGAAACCGTGGACTTCTGGTCATCCCATGTCTCTGTAATATTTCAGATTTTACAACCTGCTCTTTAAGATGACAAATGCTAGGAGTCATTGAGCCAGAACAGTGTTCACAGGTTCAGATGGCATCTTAAATATTTGCTCAAGTTGAGAGGGCGGAGGGAATGCCAACTTTCTGTCTTACGTCTAACCCGGGGGACATTGGAACCCTTTGTTGCACTTACAAATGGTTCATAGAAACATAGAAAATAGGTGCAGGAGTAGGCCATTTGGCCCTTCGAGCCTGCACCGCCATTCAATATGATCATGGCTGATCATCCAACTCAGTATCCTGTACCTGCCTTCTCTCCATACCCCCCTAATCCCTTTAGCCACAAGGGCCACATCTACCTCCCTCTTAAATATAGCCAATGAACTGGCCTCAACTACCTTCTGTGACAGAGAATTCCACAGATTCACCACTCTCTGTGTGAAAAAGAACCTTCTCATCTCGGTCCTAAAAGACTTCCCCCTTATCCTTAAACTGTGACCCCTTATTCTGGACTTCCCCAACATCGGGAACAATCTTCCTGCATCTAGCCTGTCCAACCCCTTAAGAATTTTGTAAGTTTCTATAAGATCCCCATCATGAACTGAGATGGCTGAACTCACCATGGGCCAGTGATAGAATCAAGTCATCTGGGTTACCAATGAAAAAACTTGCTTGACTATTAATACAACAGATTATTATCAATTGAGGACAAACATGTGCAGCAGGATTGGGAACCAATGTTTGATACTTGGAGTAATTGATTCATTGGCGACCCTTGGATTTCAAGGACTACCCTAAGACGATCTTTAATCGGAATTCACTGGACTTTATTTTGCACTAAACGTTATTCCGTTTAGCATGTATCTGTACACTGTGGATGGCTCGATTTTAATCATGTATTGTTGTTCCACTGACGGGTTAGCACGGAACAAAGGCTTTTCACTGTACCTCGGTGTTGTTTAAACCAAACCCGTACACAGGAGGAACAACTCATAGTTTTTATTGCAACACAAGCGTGACAATAAACTAAACTAATCAAATTAACTAACTAATCATCAGAGTAACTTGCTGCCATCCAAAGCAGCAGAAACCTATGCACTGGCTCTACAGTGGAAATAATCTTCTTCCAGTTTCCTCACTGGACAAATTAATAGCCTCATTTATGTAGATTTACCTCAGTGACATTGATAATGGGTAGAATTAGAAAAATTAACTGGCCAACAACTTCGGACAGTCGAATACTGATTTTTTTAAAGTTTATTTTAGTTTATTGCCACGTGTACCGAGGTACAGTGAAATGCTTTTTGTTGCGTGCTATCCAGTCAACAGAAAGACTATACATGATTACAACCGAGCCATCCATGGTGTACAGATATAGGGGATAACTTTTAGTGCACGATAAAGTCCAGTAAAGTCCGATTAAAGATAGTCCAAAGGTCTACATTGAGGTAAATGGTAGCTCAGGACTGCTCTATGGGTGTTAATAGGATGGTTCAGTTGCCTGATGATGCCGAGTTCGGCATAATGGTGACTTGCAGCAAAGCATAAGCCCTGCCCTGGAGGAGGAAGAACTTAAGGGGATACATTCAGTCTTCAAACTCGACACCCTGAATGCGGCAGGCAGACACTCAGAAACAAACCTTAATCAGTAATAACAGCAGTAATGCCCAATGGATTACTACTTGGCCACCAGAAATAATGGCAGGCACCTCATGTTTTACGCAGGGCTTATGTCCCTGAAAAGCAACACGTAATTTTTAAATACATAAATCCGTAAGATCATAAGTGATAGGAGCAGAACTAGGCCATTCAGCCCTGTCTGAAGAAGGGTCTCAACCTGAAACGTCACACATCCCGACTGCCCCGAAGTGGCAAGTTCAACAGCCTGACTGCGGGAGAAGGCGGCAGGGGAAGAGAAAAGACATTCTGGCCTTCCATCACAGTGAGGAGGTGACTGGAGGAGACTCACTGTGATGGATGTTTCTTTTGTTTGGTGTTGGTTTATGATTGTATGTGTTATTGCATATTTTTATTGCTTATTTTTATTGGTCTTATTGTTGGACTGCGGGTAATTTTTCATTTCACTGCACATTTATGTGTATGTGACAAATAAATTGACTATTGACTCCTGAGATGCTGCCTGACCCGCTCCAGCATTTTGTGTCTACCTTCAATTTGAACCAGCATCTGCGCTTTTTATTTTCCTACACATTCGGCCCATCAAGTCTACTCCGCCATTCAATCCTGGCTGATCTATCTCTCCCTCCTAACCCCATTCTCCTGCCTTCTGACACCCGTACAAATCAAGAATCTATCTATCTCTGCCGCAAACAGCCGTAAATTTGAGCATGTTATTTCAAAAACGCAGCGTGTAAAGTTGGTTTTGGAGCACATTCTTTAAAAAAAAAGCATAAATCAAGCAGGTTACAGGTGCCGGTACTTTTATCTGATTACTGACTAAAAGATTTGATTGCATTCTACCAATTACAGAGTTTCACATTGAGAAATGAATGTATATTGTTGCAGTAAAGTCATAATTTTCTTTAGTACTTGTGTTGGTAATTGTTAACATTACTCAGCTCCAGATTTAATGAACTCTGAAAATCCACCCTGGCTACCACTGCTACTGATTTCGGAGCAGTCCAGACTAATGAAAATCTTCTGTCTGCTTTCCGGACAAGTCCCCCAGAAGACAAACTACATCTTGACTTGAAAATTGCTAATCGAATTAGGACTATTGAAACAGAACAGTGGAAAATTTCTCATTACACTCACAATGTTCTCCTGAGGGGCGGTTGTGATGTTTTCCATTATAGATATCCCAGCAAATTAACTTGTCTGAGTGTGCTTTAAGATTTTAATGAGTATGAAGCACAGGGTGATTTCTTTATCTGCGTCATTTTTTTAAATGATGCAAACCACCGGCGGATATTCTCAAATCAAGCACAGAACAAAATAAGCAGCTTTTTGACAGATTAAGTGAAATATAAAATCTAACCTGCCAGCGTTAATGATAGAAGGATCAGGTCCTGTGCAGATATCCTCCACAACATATGGATTTTCTTCGCAGGAGGTATTTAGCGATGTATAATTTGGCTTACACACTGTTAGAAAATATGGGGCGTGGTACCCTGTTGACAGCTGAATAATGTCGGTGATGAGAGCCGTAGCACAAAGGCCAAATACATGAACGCCTGGAACACACGAGAGAAATCAAAAATAATTAGCATGAACATTTTTATCTCCAGTTGCCAATTCAAAGTTCTTAATCCCTGTCTTTATCCCAAACAGCAGTAAATTAATGCCAAAAATATAAACACGACAGAAATACCAGGAGGGGAACATCATTAATCCAATAACTCCATCAGAGAGAATTTAACAGCTGATTTCATGCTGCAAAATACAGCATATATTTCCACCAATATAATTTTACTAATTTATTTTTGTGTTAAGGTCAACAAAATTTTCCCCAAGATCCTTCTTACTAAAAATACAATATATATTTCCACCAATATAATTTCACTAATTTATTTTTGTGCTAAGGTCAACAAAATTTTCCCCAAGATCCTTCTTACTAAAAATACAACATATATTTACACCAATATAATTTCACTGAATTATTTTTGCGTCAAGATTAACAAAGTTTCTCCTAAGATTCTTCTTATTAAAAATAAGAATTGAAATTGTGCTATTCCATGAACTCAGCAAAAGAACTGAAGCCATATTACACACAATGGAAATATGAAGTATGAAATATGAAAATAGTTAATATACTTATTGAATTGAATTGAATAAATCTTATGAGCCAAGTATGTATACATACAAGGAATTTGCCTTGGTGCTTTGTTCGCAAGTAACAACACAACATTCAGTAAACAATTAAGAATAAAACATTATAATTTACACATGTGAAGAAGAGCAAAAGGAGGCTACAGACTTTTGGTTGTTGAGCAGAGCTACTGCTCTTATCATTGGGATTACTATCAAGCTTAAACTCTACCCCAGCAATAGCAGGGTTTTTTATGCCTGGTCTATTAATGGAAGCATTGAAACCAATTTTGATTTTCAGACTTTTCTGACGTTCAGTTTTAATCAGTTTACTTAGCCAGATCTTAAGGTATCCTGGGATTTTCCTTAAAAAACATACACCCATAAACTGCTGCCGTACTTATTGACCACATCTATATTTTTTTCTGGATTTCTTTTGCATTACGAATTCCAGCAAAATGAATGTTTTTCAAGAAGGGGAAATAAAATCAAGAGAAAGGAACCCGACCCGAAATGTCACCAGATGCTACCTGACCCGCTGAGTTACGCCAGCAGTTTATGTGTGTGTTTTTTAAGGAGAATCCCAGGATCTGGCCAAATGAACTGATTAAAATTGAAAGTCAGAAAAGTCTGAAAATCAAAATTGTTTTCAATGCTTCTATTAATAAACCAGACATAAAAAACCTTGCTGTTGTTGGGGTAGTTTAAGCTTGATGATAATCTCAATGATAAGAGTGATGGGCACTAATTGCCTGAATGGAAAAACCATATTGATTCCTGCTTTTTTATTGCAGATTTAGAGTGCTATTGCTTTTCACCATTATGATAATTCAACCTGTCATTACAAGGGCATAAAAACAGACACACCCTTACACAAACTGGATCAGCACATATGTGGTCTTTTACTCAAGATGTCTTTCTTAGCAAGACAATGAGTGATGGTGGAATGATAGCCAGTTACCACTGTTTCAGGATTTGGCCCGATATGGTAAATCCTATCCATGGAAACCCACCTAAAATGTTGACATTCTCTGCTGTACATTAAGATTTTATTAAGTGCAAGCAACCAAGGACAAAGTTCTCCTTAGTGTTACCAATATTATCTTATAACACTGATATACTCAAATTCACTAATAAAACCTAATAGACATTCATTTTAAACTTAAATTATTTACTGCCTTTATAACAAATTCTTTACATGTTACTGTTTGACAGAACTGGTGCCTTCTTAGGCATCAATCAGATTTAAACATTTAAATAAGATTGCCCCACAAGAAGATAGACACTAAAAGCTGGAGTGACTCAGCAGGTTCAATGGTCCTTTATTGTCATGTGTACCGAGGAACAGGGAAATTTGATTTACCATACAGCCATACCAAAAAAGCGATAAGATGCAAAAATACATCAAGATTAAACATAAGCAGCCACCACAGCGGCGTGTGAGAATCCCCAGGGCACACAGCATAAGCCACAGTCATCAGTTCAGTGTCCGGGCCACACACACGCTCCTTCACCGTGATGTGACCAGAGTTGTACCGACCGCTGTCACTCTCTCTGCAGTCCTTGTCCGCCCGAACAGTCAGAAAGCCGTCCACACTCGCACCAGACTCCAGGATGTTCTCATGGCGCTATGTCCCCGCAAAACACCGAGATCACTGCACTCACAGCACCCCCTCCGAGTCCCCGCCAGCGCAGGCAGCACGTCCATCTTGTTTTTCGGTGACCTCACATTCCCCACTGTGATGGAAGGCAATAACTTATACCATCTTCCTCCTTTTCTCCCGCGATCGGGGCGATCGAAACATCCGCAGTCGGGGCGATCGCAACTCCTGCAGTCGGCGATCAAAGTCCCCACAACGGGGCAATCGAGGCTCCCGTGATCGGGGCGGTCCAAGCTCCTGCGGTTGGAGCTCCCAATCGATCCCCAACAAAGGGACCACCAGCTCCATGATGTTAAGGCCGCAGTGCGGACGGAAAAAGTTGCATCTCCGTCGAGGAAAGAGATAAAAAAAGTTTCCCCCAACAGCCCCCCCCCCCCCCCCCCCCACATAATACAAAACTAAAGTTACACTAAAACATACAAATCAAACGGACTAAAAACAACAAAAGAAGAGAGACGAGACAGGCTGCTGGTGAGGCTGCCACTTACGGCGCCACCCAGTGGTCAACGTGTGGCGCCAGGTCAGGCAGCATCTCTGGCGAAAAGGGATTCGTGACATTTCGGGTCGAGACCCTTCTTCAGACTGAGAGTCAGGGGAGAGGGAAACTAGAGGTATCGAAAGCTACAAAGAACAAAAGAAAGGTGCCAAAACAAGATTTTAATTTGGAACAGTTTTAACACAGTGCACTGGAATTCAACGGTGTCATGGTAACTGACATCATGTTTAAATGTATCACGTGTTCATATGAGTCAAAACGGTCAGAGGACACATGATGCCAGGATGTGAAGGAATGGCAGAACAAAACAAAGCATTTATGATCATTGTCCTTGAAGTATGTTTATTGTATTCAGACCAAGCTGAGGACCTGACAAATGGAAAGGCAGATGTAAGGCAGCAAGTGCTATACTCTTGCAAGGAAATCTATGTATGGGGTACAGAGTTTGTGTTTCTTAAGCATTAACGATGGATTATGAAAACACATGAATAGGAGCACTGGGCTGAAATTCGCAGAGTGTTGGACATGTACACATGGGCAGGGTCAGCTGGTCAGTTCATTGGAAGCCAATCATTGCCTACTGTAAATGAGGCATGACCCAATGCTGCCCAAGCAACCCACTGGTATAATCCTCTGCGCAGCTGGTCAAAGGAATAACTGGCCCAAACGGCTGGAGCCTTCAAGAAGTAAACATGAATCAGACCTTATTAAAATAACTCATTGAAAGCCTAGCAGCTATTTCTCAATGCCACTTGTAATGTGCAGTTGTGAGTTAGTATTAAAACATAGCTGACTAGAAATTATATCTCACCCTCTATCTGTGCACTAACCCTGTGCTAAAATCCACCGAGCCCTTGCAAATATTCATGAATTTAGAAAAATTGTGTGCCACAACTGTGCCAAGGCAGTTTGCATGTAGAAATATATGTTATGATTGCAACTGCACAGCTTCCATCTGGAGCTACTTGAAAAGTTCAGAGCTGTCACTTCACTGAATCACAGATCACTGGGAAAAGCCTCAAGGTACTCCCACAAGGCAGACACATCAGCTTCAGTCTTTACTTTAAAGGTACAACATGGAAACAGGCACCTTTGGCCCAACGAGTCCACGCCGACCAGCGATCACCCCCGACACTAGTTCTATCCTACACACTAGGGACAATTTTACAATTACACCGAAGTCAATTAATCTACAAACCTGCATATCTTTAGAGTATGGAAGGAAACCGGAGCACCCGGAGAAAAGGCAGAAAATGTCAGATGTGCTGACATGAATTGCATGTCGATATGCCCGGGCTAATTTCCCTAAGTGTGAAACTTTGCCCTAAAATGATTGGGTTTGTGCACAACCTATACATGGAAAACAGGCTCATATTAATCCAATTTCGAGGCCAACGCATCTAATTGTTAGCCAGATCCAAACATATTACTGCCTGTAGAGTTTGAACGCCTATAAGAATACTTTCCTGGTCTGAATCAATCGGTGAATGCAAAGGATAGCAGCGCTTCCGATGCAGCGTGAATGTAAACAGGAATCCATATCTCTAAATTCAGTGATACTTGAGGCTAAATACTACAGCCAGTGTTTGAACCCACCAACAAATCTCACAGCACGTCGAAGGAACGAGTTGAAGTTACAGCCTCCAGCGTTGATGTTGGCTTCCGGTGCTATTCCATTTCTTCTTTTGGTCAGACAACAGTAAAGGATACCTTCACCCACCATAATCTGCAATGACAGGAAGGATCATTAGGCCTGCTACATGTGTCAACAGTTGGCATGTTAAAATTGAAGATGCTTTCAAAACATTTAGTTTTTAGTCTTAGCTTTAGAGATACAGCGTCGAAACAGGCCCTTCGTCCACCGTGTCTGTGCCGACCAGCTTTCCCCACAAATGACCACTGTCCTACATACACTGGGGAGAATTTACACATACACCAAGCCAATTAACCTACAAACCTGCACGTCTTTGGAGCGTGGGAGGAAACCGAAGATCTCGGAGAAAACCCATGCGGTCACGGGGAGAACGTACAAACTCCGTACAGACAGCACCTGCTGTCGGGATCGAACCTGGGTCTTTGGCGAGGCAAGCGCTGTAAGGCAGCAACTCTACCGCTGCGCCACCGTGCAGCCCCCATTTGCCATAAGTTCTTACAACAAGGTTTTATCGTCATATATATGGAAAGAGTTTTACTCAACTTCATTTACACCCATCCTTTCCTGTAAGATATGATTTTTCTCAAAATATTAGGCAACATAAAATCGTACCACAAAACCATGTGTGAACCATGTCCAACAGTGTTAGCAGACCATTTAACTCCAGGTAGAACTCAATGATAAACTTGTGGAAACAAGGAACAGCAGATACTGGTTTACAAAAAAGGACACAAGATGCTGGAGTAACTCAGCGGCTCAGGCAGCATCTCCATATAATATGGATAGGTGAAACTTCAGGTCGCGATTCTTCCTCAGACTGAAGAAGGGTCCCGACCTGGAACATCACCTACATATGTTCTCCAGAGATGCTGCCTGACCCACCGAGTTACTCTAGCACTTTGTGTCCTTTGATGATGAACTTGCCCAGTGTTCTCATCTATGCATTTACAACTGAGGTTGCTGATTCGGACTGAGTACCTTATCTGATCTTTCACCTTTTTAACTCCCAAAGTCTCTTCCCTGATTTGGGACTCAGCTATTCCTGTTGATAATCTCACTGATCCTCAAGAAACGGCAGCTGCCGATGGGGCAAATGTTCGCTTTAAATCTGAGTTTGATAGATTATTATTCACCAAATTTGTTCAGAGAAAAGACAGATGCACAGAATTTGATCACAAATTAGTTGTTATCTTATTGGGTCAGAAAATGCTGAAGGAGATTAATTGATTGAAAATGCTGAAGGAGATTAATTGATTGAAAAATGCAGCGTGGAAGCAGGCCCTTCGGCCCTTCGGCCCACCGACCATTGATCACCCATTCACACTAGTTCTATGTTATCCCACTTTCGCATCCACTCTCCACACAGCTATTCTTCCCAACTTCCCAGCACTGTCACAAGATTGAAACTTGATTTTAATCGTAATTATGTTCCTCAGGGTTGCCATTCAACTCTTAACTTACATGTGTGCAATTTTCAACACCATATAAAAGCATAGAAATGAACAATTAGAGACTCAATTAGTCAATTAAAAGAGTGGCGACTACATGGGGAGACGTAAGATTCACATATCTTGCACCTAGGTATTTTGCCTAGGTTAAAGCAATGAAATCCTTCCCTCTGAAAAACAGAAGTGTAAAAAGTGTAAACAAATCTGCGGCTTAAAGCTATTGACAGTTTGGTAGCATCATCGGCATATTCTGTTTATTTTTTTAATCTCAGGTTGCCAACAACTGCTGGATTTTGCTTTAGCATGTTGCTGATTGGCGCTGCCCAGAACTGTCCACCAAAGATTCTGATTTAACATTGATATCTAGGAATTTCACTGGGAAATTAGGGAGAATTTTGTGGTCTTGTAAAATTTGCCAGTGGCTAATAAAAGTAAGAAAAGTGCCCGTCATAATAGAGAAAGCTATGTAAGGTATATTGAAGGAAAAAGCTGCAATGGGTGTAGAAATAGAGGTACTGCCTTACAGTGCAGGAGACCCAGGTTCAATCCTGATTATGGGTGCTTGTCTTGTGCTTGAACGTTTTTACGTTCTCCCCGTGACCTATGTGGGTTTTCTCCGAGATTTTAGATTTTTAGATTTAGAGATGCAGCGCAGAAACAGGCCCTTCGGCCCACCGGATCCGCGCCGCCCAGCGATCCCTGCACATTAACACTATCCTACACCCACTAGGGACAATTTTTTAAAAACATTTGCCCAGCCAATTAACCTCCAAACCTGTACGTCTTTGGCGTGTGGGAGGAAACCGAAGATCTCGGAAAAAAACCCACGCAGGTCACGGGGAGAACGTACAAACTCAGTTCAGTACAGCACCTGTAGTCAGGATCGAACCTGAGTCTCCGGCGCTGCATTCGCTGTAAGGCAGCAACTCTACCGCTGTGCCACCATGCCCTAGATCTTCAGCTTCCTCACACACTCCAAAGACGCACAGGTTTATAGGTTAATTGGCTTGGTGTAAATGTAAAATTGTCCCTAGTGTGTGTAGGGTAGTGTTAATGTATGGGGATCGTTGGTCGGCGAGGACTCAGTGGGCCGAAGGGCCTGTTTTCACGCTGTATCTCTAAACTACAGGGAGAAGGCAGGAACGGGGTACTGATTGAGAATGATCAGCCATGATCACATTGAATGGCGGTGCTGGCTTGAAGGGCCGAATGGCCTCCTCCTGCACCTATTGTCTATTGTAACTAAACTAAACTACAAGGAGAGGAAAAGCAATTTTCTCATTATAATGACTGGTGGATAAAGGTACCTTTCACCCCCTGAGGCAACACAAATAATTCACGTGCAGTATCAACATTAATAATGGTCTTTTCAAGCCTTCCTCATTAGTCACATACCCTGGCACCACCAGATTTTAGCATGTAGTGCTGATTAATGTTTCTTTTGTCAACACCCAACAATATCATAAGATATGATGAGATATCACACAGAAATGCAGTCCTCTCCAGCTGTACCACTAAGGTCATCCACCTCTTGAGGAAGAGGTGCATCCATTGGAAGTTGGAACTCCATGCTAGTGTTTAACCAATTTAAATGACCACTCTTAGGATCACATAAATGTTCGTCAGTAGATTTTCTACCCAGGCTAAAGCAGCGAATGCTTCCCCTCAATACTATAAGTGTATGTTTGCAGCCTAAAACTACCGATAGTCAAAATTGCTTGGTAATGTCACTGTTAGCCATGATTATTTTTACATTGCTTGCATGGAATTAGACTGAGCAGACAATACCATTGCATGTCTACTCCACAAACTCTCAACACAGAAGTCAGGCACAGAGTGCAAAAGCTCTCAAACTCTATCCCCTAAGGGCTAGAGGAATTCAAAAAGAATAATTGCATTTCAGTATAAAGCAATTGCTGAGTATGAATTAAAGAGCACGATTTTCTAATGTTGAAACTGTAAGCTTAAGAATTCTGACCAAGAGCAAAATATGGTGTTAGGAACACATGGAATGATGGACTTAAATAGCTTATTTACAGTTGATTAAATGCATAGGGTTGACCGATTCCCTTTCCATAAAATGTTCTGACTAACAATGCATGAATCTACCCATGTATAATTGAAAGACTAACATGGACAATGAAATTTATTTAACTTCACTCAAGTAAAATACCATCTCTTGAGCTTTCAATAGAAATCATCTAAAACCTTATTATTTATGTTTTACGATAAAAGGTACTGTAGAATAAGCTGTGCTTTAGTTTTAGTTTCTAACTCAAGGTTGCCCTAGTTCCAGTTTAATATTGCTGATGTTCTTGCATTGGGTGGTTTAACTAAAGTTAATAAAAGAAAAATCTAGCTCACAATGCTGAAGATTAAAATAACAAAACATGGCTGTTTGCATCCTCAACTGCGGATTTAAATAGAATCTAGATATAAGAGGATGTGATAATGTGTTATGAATATTAGAAATATGAACATCACACACAGTGCCAGCTCTAGGTTTCAACCACTTTGTCCATATAGGCTAGACCATGGAAGAATGGCATTTTTCTTGTCCTGATGGATGTTAAGGACAGTACATTGGTTCAGCTGTTATCATTGCTAGTTTTTATTTTTCACTGAGTTTAAATGACTTAGCTGCCATGCTTGAATTTAATTTCATGTTTTTGGACCAATGGTTCACAGCATTAAATACGAGTTAAGTTTCTGAACCACAGCAATGTATGAGATCCAACATCAGCCATGATCACATTGAATGGCGGTGCTGGCTCGAAGGGCCGAATTGCCTACTCCTGCACCTATTATCTATTGTCTATTGTCCATTGTCTATTGTCTATTGTCTATAAAAGAAAATAAATGCTTTAACAGGAACAATTGAACAGCCTCCATACAGGCTCCCTCTGCAACAAATGCACCGTCAACAATTATTGCAAGCAAGAAAATCTTGGTGACAACTCCCAACTGAAACAGTGATAAAATATCACTTATAATAAAATATCACTTATTATAAAATATCACTAGTAACAGTGAAACATATCTTTTGTTACCCATGTTTATAAACCTCGCGTAGGAAAGAACTGCAGATGCTGGTTTAAATCGAAGGTAGACACAAAATGCTGGAGTAACTCAGCAGGACAGGCAGCATCTCTGGAGAGAAGGAATGGGCGACGTTTCGGGTCGAGACCCTTCTTCACAGGGGTCTTGACCCGAAACACCACCCATTCTGAATTTCTCTCCAGAGATGCTGCCTGTCCCGCTGAGATACCCAACATTTTGTGTCTACCTTCTTTATAAACCTGGTGCTGTAACAATACTGCTTCAGTTGGGAGTTGTTTCTGCTATGGCTTATTTTCTTAGACCTCATCTCCTCTTCTCTGCCGGTTCCCCATTCCCCTTCACTCATGGATCTTGCAAAATTGATATTAATTGTGTTCATCCCTGGAAAATGGAGCTTATGAAATTGTAATTAAATCACCAGTTCCCGGAATTGGCAGGAAGATGTGGTAAATTGGTAGATTCTCCCGAACGATTTTATTCCTCGAGGAAATTGTCATATTGAATGTGATTTTGGACGTCGATCAGATCAGTAATATCTTACCCCAGCTGATGTGCAAAATGAAAAAAAAAATCTTAATGTTAAAAGTGTTTTCCCCTAATCACAGGAGAGGTTACCCTTTTAACATTATGATTCGGGAATATTGTATGAACAGGCTGAAAATGGACTCTATTCTGCTTTTAATAGTACAACACCTGATAACCAGATGCTTGCTGGTGATTCTTGGGTCTGAAATGAATGCATTTGTTTCTCCAGTATTGATTTTTACTTAGTGGGTAAACTTGCCTCTCTGGTAACCTGCAGTGGCTATGCTAATGGCACCAATGAAATAAAAAATATCAATAAAAAGATAAAAGGACAGACAAATGTGAGCCATATTGGCCTTCAATACTAATTAAGGGGATTTAAAATATGGGTCAATATTAAATGTACCATTATATCAAAAATTTGGATGGGAAAGGTTTAGGGATATGGGCCAAATGTAGGCAACGGAACTAGGTTAGATGGGGCATCTTGGTCAGCATGGACAAGTTGAGCCAAAGACTCTGTTTCAGTGCTGTATGATTCTATGACCCTAGATTCATAGAAAAGTCATGGACACAAGGAAGTGAATATGGGGAACCAGTCCTTTGTATTTCTACTGATGCAGAGTCTCCATATGGAGCAGTGCACCCAGCACAACAAGGAAATGTTGTACCTGTGGAAGTGGATGAGCAATGCCCTTAGTGCAAGAATGCGATGTACCTGTGCATCCGAGGCCTTGAGAAATGGATGCCTGTGGCAGCAGCCCACTAACAGAACCTAATCATGTCTAACAGGCATGCATAAAGTACAATCTATAAACCAACATCTGACTAAGATATAGAAAAGTCAGTGCTGTTACCAATCATTCAGTAAAGTTTTAATTAACAATTAACCTTTAGAATGCTCAAGCGTGAAATCGCAGTCACATATTCTGCAGGCTGTAGGTCAAGCATCACAGAATAACAAAGAATTGCACGCAGCAAAGACATTTTCTTAATTAACAGTTAAATAGAAAGGGGAATTGGAAAGATCTCCAGCGATCGATCTTACGTCAAATATCATGTTTCAATTGGAAGGTGCAAATCTTAATATCTCATAAAAGTACAAACCATGGCTGCAGGTCCAGCAAAGGCCAAGCTGAGCAACATTAGGAAAGGGATGATTTCCTGAGAGGGTTCAATGTACGGCATGCTGAGTGTCCTGTCATGGCAGCTGAAGCCCGAGCGAACTGGCTTGAAGACATCAGTAAGCTCCAGGAAATATAGACTGACAATTGAGGAGGCCAGTATAGGCAGCTGAGGAAAGAAAATGAGAGAAGATGCCAAGTACATAACAAGCAACTTAGAGTCATAGAGTTATGAAGTCATACAGCGTGGACACAGGCCCTTCGGCCCAACTTGCCCATATCGACCAACGTGTCCCATCTACACTAGTCCAACCTGCCTGCATTTGGCCCATGTCCCTTGAAAGCCTGCCCTATCCATGTACCTGTCTAAATGTTTCTTAAATGTTGCGATAGTACCTGCCTCAACTATCTCCTCTTGCTATTCGTGCGTGAAAAAGTTACCCCTCAGGTTCCTGTTAAATCTTTCCTCCTCTCACCTTAAACCTATGTCCTCTGGTTCTCGATTTCCATACTCTAGGCAAAAGAATCTGTACGTTTACCCAATCTATTCCTCTCGTGATTTTGTACACCTCTATAAGATCGCCCGTCATCTTCCTAAGCTCCAAGGAAAAGAGTCCTAGCTTGCTCAACCTTTCCCTATAACTCAGGCACTCGAGTCCTGGCAACATCATTGGAAATCTGCCCTGCACCCTTTCCAGCTTGACAACATCTATCCTATAGCATGGTGCCCAAAACAGAACAGAAATACTGGGTGAAAAAGTTTTTCCTCATCTCCGTCCTAAATGGCCTACCCCTTATTCTTCAACTGTGACCCCTGGTTCTGGACTCCCCCAACATCGGGAACATTTTTTCTGCATCTAGCCTGTCTAATCCCTTAAGAATTTTCTATGTTTCTATAAGATCCTTCTAAATTTCAGTGATAGTGTATTCCAATTAAACAGTGTATCTCAATAAACTCGCATGTAACACTCTTAAATAAATGCAATTATCCAACATATAGAAAAAGCAGTGAAAACAAAATAGTTATGCAACTTATTGGAGCTACAGATTGATATCATCTTTTTATCTGTCAAAATGCTAATAATTTCAGCGATCCATTGTCCCTTTGATTCTACTGGTCTACTAGCAATAACCATACTAATCAGATCATTCCATTAGATAGACACAAAATGCTGGAGTAACTCAGCGGGACAGGCAACATCTGTGGAGAGAAGGAAGGGGTGATGTTTCGGGTTGAAACCCTTCTTCAAATTGTCAGCTGGTACTTGTACAATGGAAAATAAATAGCAGAGGTTTTCATGAATAAAGTCAGGAAAGCAAGGTTGTAATTATAATTATTTTTAAAAATGGGTTGGAAAATTGGGAGTTTTGTCAACAGACTGAAAAAGAACGACCTTATCAAAGGTCTCAAAATTATTTAAGGTTTTTGACCGATAACTGAGGGGGAAATATTTTTCTCTGTTTGGCTGGTATTTGGAGAGAACGTTGACTCTGGATTATAAAAACAGAATTTGGAAGATTTTTTTCCACGGAAAAGATTATAGAAGGTGGAATGAATTATGGCAAATGCATTGAGGCACTGATACATGTAAAACAAAGACAAATAATGGAATCAGAAGCCAAAACTAGCTCTGGAGACACATAGTGGACCAAGCAATATCTGTGGAGCCGAAAGAGTAGTCAACCTTCAAGACCTGAAATGTTGACAATCCTTTTGCTTCCGCAGATACTGCCTGACTCATTGAGTTCCTCCAGCAATTTACCCTTTACATTGAAACCAAATCAGGTTAAGGATTTGAAAAAGGATAGTGTGCATAAAACATCAGGATACTTCTATCTGAGCGGTTACTACAGGATCATTAGAATGTGCTAAATGTTGAACTTTCGGATATTGATTCTGTGAATCGGAAATAAAATGCTATCTACAATCTAACTGCAAAAGAAAACATATGCTTTTGAGGTCAAGTTAGAAAATTCTATGCCAAATAATTAATTTAGTCAGTTTGAGAAAGTTTTTGATAAAATGTTTCATTTACCAATGCAAGTTTTGAGAATTTGGAATTGCTGCAAAAGAGAATTAAATGTGCAATTCTGCCAAGTTTCAAGGCAGTTTCCCAATTTAACAAGCTGACTCTAGTTATCAGGGAGTTTGGATATCACTCATCCCAGCAGTAACATTGAACTTTTCTTTGCCAACTTCACAGCAACTTCCATATTTAATTAACACCATTAACAGGTAGGCTTATTTCAACTTGGTCATTTCAGCTTTCTTCAGTGCAAAATAATCACATATTTCTCAGATTTCACATAGCCAAGCACAGACGAGGTATTATAAACAACTGCGAAGCTTTCAAAGAACAGGTTATTCTGTGTTTCACTCCTATTTTGGGCAGATGATTAGTCACAAGCAGTGACCAGTGGGGTGTGGCAAGGCTCAGTGCTTGGACCCCAGTAATTTACAATAAATATTAACGATTTAGACAAAGGAATTAAATGTAACATCTCCAAGTTTGCGAGTGGCACAAAGCTGGGTGGCAGTGTAAGTTGTGAGGAGGATGCTATGAGGCTGCAGGGTGACTTGGATAGGTTGGGTAAGTGGGCAGATGCATGACAGATGCAGTATAATGTGGATAAATGTGAGGTTATCTACTTTGGTGCCAAGAACAAGAAGGCAGATTATTATCTGAATGGTGTTAGATTAGGAAAAGGTTGAGGTACAATGAGACCAGGCGTCCTTGTACATTAGTCATTGTAAGTCATCAGGCAGGTACAGCAGGCAGTGAAGAAAGCTAATGGCATGTTGGCCTTCATTGCGAGAGGATTTGAGTATAGGAGCAAGAAGGTCCTACTGCAGTTGTACAGGGCCCTGGTGAGACCGCATCTGGAGTATTGTGTGCAGTTTTCATCTCATAATTTGAGGAAGGGCATTCTAGCTACTGAGGTTCACCAGGTTAATTCCCGGGATCGCGGGACTGGCATATGATGAAAGAATGGATCGACTGGGCTTATATTCACTGGAATTTAGAAGGATGAGAGGGAATCTTAAAGAAACATATAAAATTCTTAAGGGGTTGGATAGGCTAGATGCAGGAAAAAAGTTCCCCATTTTGGGGGAGTCCAGAACCAGGAGTCACAGTTTAAGAATAAGGGGTAGTCCATTTAGGACTGAGATGAGAAAAAAACATTTTTACCCAGGGAGTTGTGAATCTGTGGAATTCTCTGCCACAGAAGGCAGTGGAAGCCAATTCACTGGATGTATTCAAGAGAGAGTTAGATACAATATAGCTCTTAGGGCTAATGGAAACAAGGGATATGGGGAGAAAGCAGGAAAGAGGTACTGATTCTGGATGATCAGCCATGATCATATTGAATGCCGGTGCTGGCTCGAAGGACCGAATGGCCTACTCCTGCACCTATTCTCTATGTTTCTATGATAGTGGCACACTTGGTGTAGAAGAGATTGCTGTGATTTTTGTTTTCCCATGGGTTTTTTAACCAAGAAGGTCCACAACACAAGCTAATTATTTAAATGTTCAGGATATCTACAGTCATTACAGCTTTTATATTCTTTCTTGATAGTGTACCGCACTCTCTGCATCTTAAAACCTGTTCTTCATGGATCCATCATGAGTCAATGACTTTCCCCACCATTGATGGGATCTATAGCAGGCGCTGCCTCAAAAAGGCAACCAGCATCATCAAGGACCCACACCACCTTGGCCACACTCTCAATTCACTCCTGCCATCGGGAAGAAGATATACGAGTCTGAAAACCAAAACCTCCAGGCTCAGGAAAAGCTTCTTCCAAACAACCATCCGACTAAAGAACACTTCAAACATCAACCAAATTTTGAATTGCAGACTGTCTTGATTGCACTGGGTTGCACTTTGGGTTTTTGCTTTGTTTTGCACTAATATTAGTTTAGTTTAGAGATACAGCGCAGAAACAAGCCCTTCGGCCCACCGATTCCGTGCCGACAAGCGATCCTCACACATTAACACTATCCTACACACATTAGGGACAATTTTACATTTTATGTCAAGCCAATTAACCTACAAACCTGTACGTCTTTGGAGTGTGAGATGAAACCGAAGATCTCGAGGAGAACCCATGCAGGTCACGGGGAGAACGTACAAATTCCATACAGACAAGCACCCATAGTCAGGATCGAACCCATGTCCCTGACGCTGTAAAGCAGTTGCTCTACTGCGACGCCACTGTGCCGCACTCTTGTAATATTGTTTTTTAATTTATTGAACATTTTTTGTTTATTTATTGTTATCTGTTGAGACTATGTTTAGAGACCTGTTATGCTGCTGCAAGTACGAATTTCATGGTTCCAATTCAGTACCAATGACAATTAAGTACTCTTGACTTCTCTAATACGGGGTGGAATCAGGAATATGCCACTCTTGGAGGCGTGTTTGCACACACTATATGTACATTATGGGGTTAATCTGTGCTTGATCTTGCATATTTTGAGATGGTCATTAAGGGGCTACATTCTTCTGCTTTCCCCAAACGCCTCCAAATACTCCCTCTATAACATTTTTCCAATTTTGAAGAGAGATTATTGACCTGAAATGCCAACCTGAATGTGTGTAGCTTTTCCCTGGTTATTTATTATAACTCTCAAACGTTCATAAAAAACAAAAATCACATTCAGATCAATAGTTAACTTCAATACCCGTCAGTAGATGCGGAATAATTTAATCTCGCTCAATAGTGACATTTATCTCCTGTCATACAATATGAAATTAAGGGAAAAGCTCCCAGGAAAATTGGGAATTGAAATGACAATATTTTCTTCCACATAATCGAGGAGGTAGTCAGTGTTTTTTTAGAGATACAACGCGGAAACAGGCCATTCGGCCCACCGAGTCCGTGTCGACCAGCGATCACCACACACTAACGTTATCCTACACACACTAGACAGCCTTCTTCCACCTCAAAAACATTGCCCGTCTCCGTCCATCCCTCTCCTCCACAGCTGCAGAAACCCTCATCCACGCCTTCATCACCTCCCGTCTGGACTACTGCAACAGCCTCCTCTATGGCGCACCCTCAAAAATCATCAGTAAACTTCAATACATTCAAAACTCCGCTGCCCGTCTACTCACCCACACCCCGATCCGTGACCATATCACCCCCGTCCTTTACAAACTCCACTGGCTCCCCATCCCCCAGAGAATCCAGTACAAAATCCTCCTCATAACCTACAAAGCCCTCCATAACCTGGCCCCATCCTACCTGAACGACCTCCTCCACAGGCACACTCCCACCTGCACCCTCCGCTCTGCTGCTGCCAATCTCCTATCCCCCCACATCCGGACCAAACTCAGATCCTGGGGGGACAGGGCTTTCTCCATCGCTGCTCCCACCCTATGGAACTCACTACCCCAAACCGTTAGAGACTCCTCCACACTCACCACATTCAAAACATCGCTGAAGTCTCACCTGTTCAGTACTGCCTTCAACCACTGAAGGTCACCTCACCTTCTGTCTCCTTTCTCTGTTTGTTTACTTATTTACTTATTTATCTATTTATTCATTTCCCTATGTTCTCTAAATCTCTGTAAAGCGTCTTTGAGTATATGAAAAGCGCTATATAAATGTAATGCATTATTATTATTATTATTATTACTAGGAACAATTTTTACATTTATACCAAGCCAATTAACCTGCAAACCTGAACGTTATGTGCTCAAACATATGCTGTATATGACAACAGTGAGTAATTCCAACAGGGAACTGTGCCAGTTTTCTTTCCAATGTTCATCAGTGGCCTTTGCAGCCACCAGCAAAAGGGTCACTATTCACCCTGAAAACCGAACTAAAGCCCGCAGATGATAAAGACAAAATTGAGGACAGAGTCCAATTGAATGGCATATCTATTTCATCACTGAGGAAACCAAGTCAATAATGCTGTCAAGAAAGATTGAATGCAGAGCTGACCATCTGTAAGGGTAAAAGGCATTTTGCACAGATAGATTTGTAGCTCCCTTAACAAGTAATAGCATTTAGCTGTGCTGGTCCAAGCAAGTGATTGATTTAGCTTGAAAAGTAAAATTGGAATGTGTTTGTCAGCATCAGTAGTATTTGTGTTCTGCAAAAACTATTCGCCCAATGACAAAATATTGCAGGTCTGTTCAGTGAAAAAAAAATTCAAATCAATCTCCTGCAGACTAAAGATGGTGCTGTATGATAGAGTCCAATGTATTGAATTGGCACATGGCATACTTACAAATAAACTGATAAAAAGAGACTTCAGTTAGCTAGAGATTTGAAGAACCATATTATCAGAGAAGGAAAGTGCTGGAGTAACTCAGATGGTCAGGCAGCATCTCTGGAGAACATGAATAGGTGATATTCTGGGTCGAGACCCTTCTTCAGACTGTTTGTAGAGGTGAAGAAGAAAGCTGGAAAAGGGGTTAACCTCTTTTTCTACACTCATCCAATCCTGCCCAAACCATTCCCTCCCAGGTACTTTCTCCTGCAACCACAGAAGATCTAACACCTGTCCCTATACCTCCTCTCTTGCCTTCATCCAAGGACCCCAGGAGTCCTTCCAGGTAAGACAGAGCACCTTCTTTAACTTCATATTCTAGTCCCTTTTCCATGTTTCTTCCCTCCCTCCCCCCCCCCCCCCCCCCCCCCCCCCCCCCCCCCGTCACCATCAGTCTAAAGAAGGATCTCGGCCTATCTATGTTCTCCAGGGATGCTGCATAACCTGTTGAGCTATTCCAGCACTTTGTGTCCTCAAGGATAAGGTTTTGAAAAAATTGAGTTATTTTTTAACATCATATTTGGAATCTGGGCACACTGACAAGGCTGGCATCTACTGCCCTTCCCTACAAGTGCCAGACCCGGGTTTGATCCAGACTACGGGTGCTGTCTGCACATAGTACGTACATTCTCCCCGTGACCATGTGGGTTTTCTCCGGGTGCTCCGGTTTCTTCCCACACTCCAAAGACATGCAGGTTTGTAGGTTAATTGGCCTTGGTAAAATTGCAAATTGTCCCTAGTGTGTAGGATAGTACTAGCGTAAGGGGTGGGTCGCTGGTTCAGTGTTGACTTGGTGGGCTTGCTTCCCTTCCCACTCCCCCCCCCCCCACCCTCCTCCCCACATGTCCCACTGTGCCATTATCTCCGGTCAGGATTTTGATGGAGGAACCTAACATGTTGCCTGTAAGGTAGCTTTTAATGAGAGCAAATATATCAGGTTGTTGCCTGATTAGTCTTCGATTAGACATACATATGGCACAGGATTAGGCCCTTCGGCCCACCGACTCTGCGCCGACCAGTGATCACGCTATACAATGGCATTGTCCTACACATTAGGGACAATTTACAATTTTTACATTATCCTACAACCCCGCACGTCTTTGGAATGTGGAAGGAAATCTGAGGAAACCCGGAGGAAACCCATGCGGTCACAGGGAGAAAGTGCAAACTCCGTACAGACAGCACCTGTTGTCAGGATCGAACTGTGCGCTGTGAGGCAGCAACTCTACCGCTGCGCCAATGTGCTGCAGTCTATGGGATAATTGTGTGAGTTTAGGCACCATCACCCAAACGTTTGTGCAGAAGGCTTTACAAGGCCAACTGGGCTGGGAGCAACGTTGGTGCACCTCAGTTAACACGAAGCTATAACCGACCAAATATGAGAAGCTGAATGTGTAGGAAAGAACTGCAGATGCTGGTTTAAATTGAAGATAGACACAAAATGCTGGAGTAACTCAGCGGGACAGGCAGCATCTCTGGAGAGAAGGAATGGATGACGTCTCGACCCGAAACATCACCCATTCCTTCTCTCCAGAGATGCTGCCTGTCCCGCTGAGTTACTCCAGCATTTTGTGATTATTTATGAGAAGCTGAATCCTCCCTTTCTACTTCTCACCTTGTTCTCAGATTGCAGGCTTGGCAATGGCATTGAATGCACTGCCTCGGCTTGTTTGCAGGAACTTACCTAATTTAAACTTAACATCAAGTTTGGTAAGAAACAGAGGCAGCCTATTAATCCTGCTGTGCCAGCACTGCCAATTTACTTGATCAAGTTCAACCCTCCACCTCGAGCCAACTTTCCCATTTAATCTCCGTATGCTTTTACTTTATCACTGTCCCTAGGACCATTTGCATTAAATACCTGGAACCCAAATGTATATTATCTTATTAATCCATTTTTCTTCATTATTAAATGGCTTGCTGACACCAGCAATTTGTTGATGGGAATAGTGAGAAAATAAAATGGAATTAGTGTATAGGAAAAAAAACTGCAGATGCTGGTTAAAATCGAAGCCAGACCCAAAATGCCGGAGTAACTCAGCGGGTCAGGCAGCATCTCGGGAGAGAAGGAATGGGTGACGTTTTGGGTCGAGACGTTTGGGTCTGAAGAAGGGTCTCGACCCGAAACGTCACCCATTCCTTCTCTCCCGAGATGCTGCCTGACCCGCTGAGTTACTCCAGCATTTTGGGTCTACCTTGGAATTAGTGTATTACATTATGGCCCATAGGACCTTTTCCTGTGCTGTACTTTTCTATGTTCGATAAAAGAGGCTAATTGGTGGAGAAAGCGGCCTGAGCTCTAGTAGAATTTAAAATGTTAAATGTCACATATCAAAAAAAACAAAGATTTATTTTTTTTCTTTCTTACTTATTTGCCTATTGTAATGGAATTCATTATATTAATTACTGGACAATCAACAATCGAAGAATAGACCATTGATCCCAATTTCCACCCTGCCCTCAAATTCATTTAGATTATCTTTGACACCTCTCTCCACTTTCTTGATTAGTTTAGTTTAGTTTAGAGATACAGCGCGGAAACAGGCCTTTCAGCCCACCGAGTCCGCGCCGACCAATGATCCCCACACACTGACACTACCCTACACACACACTAGGGACAATTTACAATTTTACCAAGCAAATTAGCCTACAAACCTGTACATCTTTGGAGTGTGGGAGGAAACCGGAGATACCGGAGAAAACCAATGCAGGTCACGGTGAGAATGTACAACCTCCGTACAGATTGTACACCCGTAGTCAGGATTGAACCCGGGTCTCTGGGACTGTAAGGCGGCAACTCTACTACTGTGTCACTGTGCAGCCCTGACCTTTCTGTCTCCATCACAAGGAACAGGCTATCAACTGATGTCTATCACAAACCTATCGACTCCCACAGTTAGCTGGACTGCAGCTCATAGAAACATAGAAACATAGAAAATAGGTGCAGGAGGAGGCCATTTCGCCCTTCGAGCTTGCACCGCCATTCAATATGATCATGGCTGATCATGCAACTCAGTATCCCGTAACTGCCTTCTCTCCATACCCCCTGATCCCTTTAGCCACAAGGGTCACATCTAACTCCCTCTTAAATATAGCCAATGAACTGGCCTCAACTACCCTCTGTGGTAGAGAATTCCAGATTCACCACTCTCTGTGTGAAAAAAAACGTTCTCATCTCGGTCCTAAAAGACTTCCCCCTTATCCTTAAACTGTGACCCCTTGTTCTGGACTTCCCCAACATCAGGAACAATCTTCCTGCATCCAGCCTGTCCAACCCCTTAAGAATTTTGTAAGTTTCTATAAGATCCCCCCTCAATCTTCTAAATTCCAGCGAGTACAAGCCGAGTCTATCCAGTCTTTCTTCATATGAAAGTCCTGCCATCCCAGGAATCAAACTGGTGAACCTTCTCTGTACTCCCTCTATGGTAAGAATGTCTTTCCTCAGATTAGGAGACCAAAACTGTATGCATCCCACCCTGCCTCTGGCAAAGATGCTATCCCCTACTCTCAACTTCTCCATCTTCTATGCATCTGTTGCCAAGATCTGGCATTCCATTCTAGGACACCCGAGATGTCCTCTTTCTTTAGTAAACATGGATTCCCCAATCTATGCTGGATATAGATGGATCCCTCACCCAGCGTTTCCTCTGTGTCCCATAGTTCTGCTCTCAATCCCCGCTCCTGCCAGACGGAACAAGGATAGAATTCCCCTGGTCCTCACCTTTCACCCCACCAGCCTCTGCATCTAATACATCATCCACCAACACTTCCATCATCTCCACGACCAGTCATATCTTCCTATCCCCACACCTTTCCGCCTTCCACAGAGACTGCTCCCTCCGCAACTCTCTGGTCCACTCATCCCTTCCTACCCAAACCACCCCCACCCAGATACGTTCACAAGTGATAGGAATAGAATAAGGCCATTCGGCCCATCGAGTCTTCTCCGCCATTCAATCATGGCTGATCTCTGCCTCCCAACCCCATTTTCCTGCCTTCTCCGCATAACCCTTGACACACGTTCTAATCAAGAATTTGTCTATCTCTGCCTTAAAGATATCCACTGACTTGGCCTCCACAGCCCTCTGTGGCAATGAGTTCCACAGATTAACTACCCTCTGACTAAAGAAGTTCCTCCTCAACAACTTTCTAAAAGAGCGCCCTTTAATTCTGAGGCTATGACCTCTGGTCCTAGACTCTCCCACTAGTGGAAACATCCTCTCCACATCCACCCTATCCAAGCCTTTCACTATTCAGTATGCTTCAATGAGGTCCCCCACCTCATCCTTCTAAACGCCAGCAAGTAGAGGCCCAGTTCTGTTAAATGATCATCATATGATAACCCTCTCCATCCTGGAATCATTCTTGTAAACCTCCTCTGGACCCTCTCCAGAGCAAGCACATCCTTCCTCAGATATGGGGCCCAAACTTGCTCACAGTACTCCAAATGCGGCCTAATGCAGCGCCTTATAGAGCCTCGGCATTACTTTCCCCTGCATCTGCAGGAGCACAAAACTAACCCCACTCCCCCTTCTTCCCCCTTCTCTTCTCTCCCCTGTGCTCCATTGAATGTGCACCCATTTCTCTCCCCCCCCCCCCTCTCCTCCACCTACATTCCATCCTCCAACCTCACAATTCACAACTCATCATTCCTTTTGTCTCGTCTCTGGCCTTTGTCCAACCCATCTGCCTATCAACCCACCCCCCCTCCCCCATCCCATCACCTGTCTCCACTATTACCTTCCAGGCTATTTCCTACCTCTCCTCTCTTCTGGATCTCTCCCACCCCCCCCCCCCCCCTCCCTCCAACTCCCCCTTCAAACAGTGAATACCATCTATCCATGTTCTCCAGAAATGCTGCCCGACCCGCTGAGTTACTCCAGCATTGTGTATCCTTTTATAGATTCTGAGAGAATAGTGTTAAGTCCCCAATAGCGTGTTGCTTTGGAGATGTAAGGAGATGCCTCAGCAAGCAAAAACAAAAGACTTTCTACTCTGTTTGGTGCCTGCCCGATGGCTGTGCTACAAAATTCAATGAGTGTTCGTGGGTTAAGTCTATTTGACATTCCTCCTTGGGCTTCATTTGGGTCCATGCATCGAAGGAAGAGATCACCCCGAAAGGGAAAGCAGGTCATCACCTGAGGTAGAAATTCTGAAGATGGCTGAAATGAATATAAAATTCTCCAACACACCGTGAATGGATTTTGATGACTGCTTAGGTTCCCTTGGCAACCCTACATGCCAAGAACTTTCTGCTGTTCCCAAGGCCCACTGTTGCCATGGTGTGATTTAACACAAGCACCTGATGGAGCTGCAAACATGCTCCTGATAATATTCCTCCATTAAACTCTTTCTTCCCTGATAGATTAAAAAAAAAATTTTTTGATCGCATTAAGAGGATGTCACACCAATTGCTGGCAAGCTCAAGTTGACTGTTACGAAAGGCAAGGACTCTGAAAAGACATGTCAAAAAGGTATATTAAGATGTCAAAACTAAGCTTACAGTAAGGCTTGTAGCGTGTTAATGGTTAAAAGAAAAATCAAACTTTGCTTGTTTAATTTAGATTCATTCCTGCAATGCAAAACATTGCTAACACCATTTGCCCACGTTAAGCCCACATTCTTCTATTTCTTTCCTGTTCAAGTACTTGTCCAAATGCCTTTAAAACAATTTAATTGTATCTGCCTTCATTTCCTCCTCTGGTTGCTCATTCCAGATATTCGCCACCCTTTGTGTGAAAAACCCACCTCTCCGATCTCCTTCCACTATCCTTTAGAAAGGAGATCAGGCGGAACTTCTTTTGTTTTGAAGGTGGTGAATCTGTGGAGGCCAATTAACAGGGATTTTTAAAGTGGAGATTGACAAGGTGTTGATTAATAAGGATGTCAACGTTTATGGGGATAAGGCTGGAGAATGGGGTTGAAAGGGATAGATAGATCAACCATGATTGAATGGTGGAGTAGACTCAATGGGCCGAATGGCCCAATTCTGCTACTATGACTTATGAACATGACTTTCCCCACTATCTCCTTAAAACTGTCCCCTTGAATTCCAGATACCGCTGTCCTGGGAAAACGATTCTGGCTATTTATCCTATATATGCCCTTCACAATTTTATGATTTTCTATAAGGTTACTTCTCAGCCTCCTACATCTTACTAAGAATAACCTCTGCCCATCCAATCTCTCCTTATAACTATAGTCTATTCCATGCAACATCCTGGTGAATCTCATCTCCACTCTCTCTCTCTATTGCTGTTGCAACCTTGCTGAAGTGTGGCGATCTGAATTGGACACAAGACTCCAAGTACGTCTAACAAATATTGGGTACATGATGTCCCAACTCTTATACTCAATGCCTAAGTCTATGAATCTGGATGTGGAGAGGATGTTTCCTCAAGTGGGAGAGTCTAGCACCAGAGGCCATTGTCTCAGAATAAGAGGATGGACTGTTAGAAAGGGGAAGAGGAGGAATTTCTTTCGTCAGAGGTGGTGGATCTGTGGAATTCATTGCCACAAACAGCTGTGGAGACCAGGTCAATGGATATTTTTAAGGCAGAGATTGACAGATTCTTAATTAGTAAGGGTGTCAGGGGCTATGGGAAGAAGGCAGGAGAATGGAGTTGAGAGGGAAAGATAGACCAGCCATGATTGAATGGCAGAGTAGACTTGATGGGCCGAAATCCTGCTCCTGTGCATTATGAACTTAGGAACCTATGACGACAGGTATACCAAATGCCTTTTTCATTGCCTGTGTGTCCCCTTGACTGGATTCATTCCATCTGCCACTACTTCACCCAACTTTATAACCGATCTATGTCCACCGTATCCTTAGACAACCTTTTTTCTAATCTACGACTCTAACAAATTTTGTGTCAGCTGCAAATAGATCCCTTATGTCCTCATGCAAGTAATTAATATATATTGTAAAGGTCACAGCACTGACCATGTATTACAGATTTCCAGTCAAATAAACCCCCACCCACCACTTCCCTCTGCCTTCTATCACAGAGCCAAAATCTAGGTCTAAAACCTGTTTTTAAGACCAGGAGCAGAATTAGGCCATTCGGCCCATCATGTCTGTTCCACCATTCCATCATGGCTGCTCTATTTTTCCCTCTCAACCCCATTCTCCTGCCTTCTCCCCATAACCTTCGATGCCCTTACTAATCAAGAACCTATCAACCTCTGCTTTAAAAATACGCAATGACTTGGCCTCCACAGCCATCTGTGACAATGAATTCCACAAATTCAACATCCTGTGGTTAAAGAAATTCACTCATTTCCATTCTAGCTTTTCAACTCTATTTAGGCAAGATTACATTGATATGATAAATGACTATGAAAATGCTGTAATGTGTAATGGTGTTTACATTAGGCTTTTAATCCCTGATGACATGATGAGTATATGGTTTCATGCTATTTAATTAACTGGTCATAATAGGAAGGATGTAAATAAAATAGGAAATGCAATTTTTGTAAAACAAATCAAATAATTTTGTTGTTTTACACTCAAGTCTAAACCAGAAGCTCCTATAAATTGACCACATAGCAAAATTTACCATCCAAAACTAATGGGTGGATAGAAATGAAGATGTGCTGACAAGGATCATTTAGCCTTCTCTTCATTGGACTCTGTTTTTTTACGGTGCAAATTGGAAGAAAGGGATTCTGCTTAAATACTTTTTCTGGCTGTGGACTTCCATCTTGAAGCATTCATGCCTCTGTTTGTGAAAGTTGTGAATTCTAATCCTACTACAAAGAGTTAGCACATAATAATCTTTCCAGTGCAGCGATGTGGGAGCATTGTATTTACGTAAGGCATTAAACCGACTTGCTGCTACCACTTTTTTCAGGTCAGCACACAAGATCCCATGGCACTGGCATAAAAAGATTGCTCTGATTTCCTGATGGTCCTCATCAATCATAACAGAAACAATGGATGTCGGAGAAGTGTTAAGACATTGAATCCTCCAAATCTGTCCTGCCATTCAATACAACCATTGCTGATCCCTAGTCTCAATACCATTTGCATTCTATCTCCCCTCATATCTATTGATATTTTTGTGTCTAGAAATCAAACAATTTCTTTCTTAAATATATGCAGTGACTTGATCTTCACTGTCTACTATGACTAGCATATTAGTTGGTTCGATGACCATTGGGCAAAGAAATTTCTCCTCATCCTAGCCCTAAATGTCTTATTCCGTATATCTCAAAACTATGATCCCTTGTTCTAGATCCACCTACCTTTGCCCAACCCAGTCAAGGGAACGCTAGTTAACATTGAGCTCATAAACCCTAGAGTGGAGATGGTTATGAAGAATTATATTGGGATCTTGATCAGCCGGGCAAATGCACCGAGGAATGGCACATAGAGTTTAAATCATGAGGAGTTGCATTTTAGGAAGTGAAACCAGGGCAGGATCTTCGCAGTGAACATCATGGCCTTGGGAATGTTTAGAGCAGATTTCACCATCGAGTCCACTCCACCATTCAATCATGGCTGATCTCTGCCCCATATCCCCACTTTCCTGCCTTCTCCCCATAATCCTTGACACCCGTTCTAATCAAGAATTGGTCCATCTCTGCCTTAAAAATATCCACTGATCCACAGGTTTAGAGAGATATGGGCCAAATGCAAGCTATGGGACTAGATCAGAAGAGGCATCTTGGTCAGTATGGACAAGTTGGGTCAAAGGAATTGTTTCCATATTGTATGACTCTATGAGTGTATGAGAAGCAGTCAGAGGTAGCAGATGCATCGGGTTGTCATCTTCCAAAGATTCTTGAATGGTTCCCACAAATTGGGAACGCCTTGAAATGCATTTGCACTATTCATTTCAAATATTTATTGAGACAAGGATTTAAACAATTTCTCCATTCTCTAAAGTGAATAATGTTGTTTCAGTTTGCCTATTATATACTGATTTGTCGCCAACTACCTTATGTTGATGGTTTCTACTTTTGCTTATGCCCCATAAATGGAAACACTATCTTTATATTTACTCTAGCTAAACCGCCATAAGTTCAAAGATCTTAACTAGGTTTGGCAACAATTCTGCCCACGACCACAGAGAGTTGTGGATGTAGCCCAGTCCATCACACAAACCAACCTCCTCCTGCCATTAACTCCATCTTCACTTCACACTCCCTCAGGATCACTGCCAACATAATCAAGGACCATTTTCATTCCAGGATTTAAAAAAACTCTGACTATTTACCCTATCTATACTTCTCAATTTTATATACTATTATGTCACTCCTCAGACTCCAACACTGTGGCACTTGGGCAGCATGATGGCGTAGCGGTAGAACTACTGCCTTACAGAGCCATGAGGGCAGTTTTTTACGCAAAGGGTGGTAGATGTATGGAGCGAGCTACCGGAGGAGATAGTTGAGGCAGATACTATAACAACGTTTAAGAAACATTTAGATAAGTATATGGATAGGATCGGTTTAGAGGGATATGAGCCAAACGCAGGTAAGTGGGACTAGTGTGGATGGGGCGAGTTGGTCGGTGTGGGCAAGTTGGGCCGAAGGGCCTGTTTTCACGCTGTATGACTCTATGACTCTATAACTGGACTCTGGCATTTAGGTTGAGATGTGTACTGCCTGCATGTCCATGCCCCCATTGTTAGGGTGACTCATCAGTATGATTAGTACAGGTGGCAGAGGTTATGGGGAGAAGGCAGGAAAATTGGGTGGAGAGGGGAAGATAGACCATCCATGATTGAATGGCAGAGTAGACTTAAGGTCATAAGGGATAGGAGTAGAATTAGGCCATTTGGCCCATCAAATCCACCATTCAATCATGGCTGATCTATCTATCCCTCCTAACCCCATTCTCCTGCCTTTTCTCCATAACCTCTGACACCTGTACTAATCAAGAACTTATCTATCTCTGCCTATCTCTGCCTTAAAAACATCCACTGACTTGGTCTCCACAGCCTTCTGTGGCAAAGAATTCCACCGTTTCACCACCCTCTGGCTAAAGAAATTTCTCCTTATCTCCTTCCTAAAAGAAAGTCCTTTAATTCTGAGGCTATGAACTCTAGTCCCAGACTCTCCCAGTAGTAGAAACATCCTCTCCACATCCACTCTCTCCAAGCCTTTCACTAGTCTAGAAACATAGAAATACACCTCTGTGTGTTTCAATGAGGTCCCCCCTCATTCTTCTAAACTTCAGCCAGTACAGGCCCAGTGCCGACAAATGCTCATCATAGGTTAACCTACTTGATGGTCCGAAGAGCCTAATTCTGCTCCTATAACCTTTTAACTTATGTGAACAGCATGCACAAAACTGCTATCTTCACAGTAATGATACAGTTGGAAAAGCCATGAATACTTGCTGGGCTCAGATCATCCACTATCAAACTCCTCTAAGATAGACCACAACCTTAGATCTCTGGTCATCTATATATTTTTTTTCCCCGGGACTTGAAAAAAATATATATTTCAGTTGTCAATTATGTTTAGACAATAAACATTAGCAGCTGCCAATGACAACAATTGACCCCTGAACTGAACGGCAATTTCAAAGAGGAGCTAATCGTCACAGAGAGGCCAAATTGGGAAATGTTCCTTTCTGAAGTGAACCAGACGTGTTTTTAATGACAATCCAGGTTTTTCATGCTCTTGAGTGTTGTACGTGCTGCATCATTCCAGCTCAATTCAATTTTAATTCCCAGGCTGCTGCACAGGGATTTGAACACATCTCTGAATCAATGCTTCAAACCCATGACCAGTCGGTCAGTAACTTAGCCACTCTGCACCCCTAAAGGAGGATTATTCGATGTTTTTATCACTTCCCTAATTTATTTACACATTTCTTCTGGCATTGCCCTTCCATTACTAGTCATCTGAAGATTACCAACAGTGATTCAGGGAACTGGGCGACTTACAACTTGCAAACAGGAAGAATATCTCTACTGAAGACACCACCTCCCTTGCACCACATTCAGCTCTGGATTGCAGGTACATGGATAAGACAGGTTTAGAGCGATATGTGCCAAATACAGGCAAGTGTGACTAGTCTAGATGGGACATGTTGGCCGGTGTGGGCAAGTTGGACCGAAGGCCCTGTTTCCACACTATGCCTCTGCTGGTTGATTTGCGTATATTGCTATCAGTATGTTGCTATCTCCAATAGCTCAGCATTCTCTAACACTCCTTTAACTCCCTTTATTTTTTTCTACAGATGCCCTGCACTGCTCAATTCCTCATTTCTGCAGCCTCGTTCAGTAATCTCAACTCTTGACAAGGAGGGATTGCAGGAACCTAATGGGAAAAACTTAAATGGCAGCATTAATGGGACTGTGACAATTTATCAACAGAGTTATTGTTTACAGTGAGCAATATATAATTAATGCAGAAATAGCAAAATCATTTATGCATTAGATAATGGAACACCTATCTAATTATAACTGTGTGTCGACATAAAAAGCTCTCATTGATCAGCCAGGGAGAAAGATTTTGAGAAAGTAGGGGCTATTTTTTTAAATGGGGCTTTAGTCCATCTAGAAATCTAGAAACATATAGCCATGCCAACTTCTTACATCATTCCCATCTGAAATGACTTCCACATTGACCGATAGTCAGGACTCCTTCAGAAACAAGGAGCAGCTTCTTATATAAACGTCAGTGGTTTTCCACCTGTAGTCGACAAACCATATGTCTACGTGCTCCACCCTAGTCCTAGGGTCCCCATTGCTCGTAACTTCAATCTACCAAGCCCTCTTCTACCTCCACCCAATCGTTATTTCTGCTTCATCCCCACCACCTCTCCCACCAAACTGATTGTTGCCTCCTATTCTCCCCACTTTTGCCACCACCTCCCTAAATCTGCCTCAGTAGCCCATGCAGAGACATTTCCAAAGCAACCCCTTCTCCATTCGAAATTCTTAATGCTCCTCAAATGAATAAAACGTGATTGAAAATCACTGAAAGAGAAATCAGAGCCAAATGATGTCGTTAACAATCTAATGTTATTTTATTTTTCTCGACTATCTGTTTCTTATAATTTTTGATATTAATACCCTGTACCTTTAAATTGCTGCTGCAAATCTTTCACAAAAACTCAACCTCCTTTTAGTGTTTAGTTTTAGAGATACAGCATGGAAACAAGCCCTTCGGCCCACCAAGTCCATGCCGGCCAACCTTCACCTGTAAGCTAGTTCTATCCAACACACACTTGGGACAATTTACAGAAGCCAATTAACCTACAAACCTGTACATCTTTGGAACGTGGGAGGAAACCGAAGCATCTGGAGAAAACCCATACGGTCATGAGGGGAGTGTACAAATTCCGTTCAGACAGCACCAGTTGTCAGGATTAAACCCGGGTCTCTGGCACTGCAAGGCAGCAACTCTACTGCTGTGCCACCGTGCCTCCTGTCTCCAGAGTTTTTCGACTTCCAACTGGATGACAAATTCCATTATCAGCTCATGGCTACATTACAAGATGCCAGGACCAAAATCGTTCAGGTCCACTGATGATAACTGGTGACCACTGCAAATGCCCTGTCCACTATTGACTCAACAAGGCACAATGTGAAAAACATTCCCAATTTGACTGACTCCATCGATATATATGCAGTGAGGAGCTCATATGCACTGTCCAAAATCAATAACAATAATGAATTAAAAGATCAGTCTAGGACTTACAGCGGAGAAATGATAGAACAGGCACAAAACTGCACTACGAATCTAGATAACTTTTTATTAAATTTGGTAAAATCATACTTGAATTAGTATAACTGGTACTGAATCATGATTAGTAAAACATTATTTTCTTGTGAATATGTTAACTAATTAGTGGTGGGGTAAGAGTATTTCACTTTTGGATTATAAGTATTATAATTTTATAATTATGATTTTAGATTATAATATTTGTGCAGCAGTAGAGTTCCAGAGACTGGGTTCCATCATGACTATGGGTGCTGCCTTTACGGAGTTTGTTCATTCCCCCTTATGTGGGTTTTCCCAGGGTGTTCCTGTTTCCTGATTTCCACATTCCAAAGACCTATAGGTTTGTAGGTTAATTGGCTTTGGTAAAATTGTAGATTGTCCCTAGTGTGTAGTATACAGGGATTGCTGGTCAGTGCAGACTTGGTGAGCCAAAGGGCCTGTTTCCACACTGTATCTCTGAAGTCTAAAGTAGCTGTATTAATGCTTTTTAAAAGGAAAAATTGTCTCCCACTATTCTAAGTTAATGAATGCTCTATATAGCAATGGAATTCTACTTTAAGCCATCCCTAGTGTCATCTTAGAATTAGGTCATGGTATATTTCAAGGATAGTTTAGAATTACTACAATTGTCCCCAGAGATTGCCTCAATAGAATGCAATTATTTAATGTTCACCGATAAATAGTTTTATCCCATTTTTTTTACAAACATAGATGGAAGTAGTTTCTTGTTTCTTGTGGGTTATAGCAGTTTTCTCCATTTACATGTGAATCAGAGGTTATTATTCCGACTGCATCCGAGAAATGCCAGTTTGGCACGTTCTATCGAATGGCTTTGGCTACATCGAGTTGACATACTAACATATTTTCTGTTATGTTTTGGATATTACCATGGTTAAAATTTTACTACATCGTATAATAATAATAATAATATATTTATTTTATATAGCGCCTTAACACATGCACAAAGCGCTTTACAAATACAATTAACATAGAAACAAACAGACAAACAGACAAACTATCCTGACGGAAAAGCGGCGAATAATCAACGCCAGCGTCCTCTCACGTCAGGGTCCGGCAGTAGACATTAAAGAACACAAGACACACAGATACAATTTTTTACACAAAACAGCCATCACAGTGATTGCTCTAGGCATACCCTCACTGTGATGGAAGGCAAAGTCTTATCTCCTCCTCGTTCTTCTCCCGTGGCGCCACGTATGTCTTTCATTATTACAAGTTACAATTAACAGACAACAGAATTCATAAAGCAGCAACTGGCAAGGAGGGAACAGGTGCCACCTACTTGATCTTAAATCAAGCTTTGAGCACAATCTATATACTATATACTATATACTAAAACTCTTGTTTGTTTGTTGGTTTGTTCCTGAACTACAGCCAAAACGGTACACGATAACGCAACAATTTTAGGCCCACCTTACTCACCATCGTCCCTTTGGTGCTAATGGAAGAAGTTTCATTGAAATCGGTGTTATATTTTTAAAGTTATTCACATTTTAAAGTTTAAATCTATCTCCTAGGGAGGGAGGGAAGGAGGGAGGGAGGGAGGGAGGGAGGGGGGGAGGGAGGGAGGGAGGGAGGGAGGGAGGGAGGGGAGGGGAGGGAGGGGAGGGAGGGGAGGGAGGGGAGGGGGAGGAGGGAGGATAATGGGGGTTGAGGAAGATGGAGTGGGGGAGGGGAAGGGGGGGAGGGGGAGAGGAGGGGGGACGGGGAGGGGAGGGAGGGGGAGGGTGGAGGGAGGGGGGGTGAGAGGGGATAGCGGAGGAGAGGGTGCTGCATCAATGCAGGAGAGGTTTGGGCCCAACGGGTCCACTTGGTCTAGTGTGTATTAAAGTATTAATTTTCTTCCATCTGAAAATTTGCCCGCACAAATATAATGTACGAAATTTCAATGTATTTATGCTCTTTAACTGGGAAGATTAAAGGTGATTTTGCCATCGTGCAATACTTAATAATCATCTATTAATTATTAATGTGTATTAAAGTGACGTGGAACTGGCACAGCACATCCAATGGAAGGGCACTATTTGCAGGTACCTTTATAAAATCCTGCTTGAAAGGTTCTCTGTGTATGTCATGGATCATCAATTAATACGCACGCATGATTGTTTGCTATTGTTTACCATAACAAGCACGCTCATTTTTGCTAGTGTTACTTCTTCCATCTGAAAATTTGCCCGCACAAATATAATGTACGAAATTTCAATGTATTTATGCTCTTTAACTGGGAAGATTAAAGGTGATTTTGCCATCGTGCAATACTTAATAATCATCTATTCATTATTAATTATTTATTTTCTAAATATCTTTGGACTCTCGACTTTAAACTTTAGAGATGCAGTGTGGAAACAGGCCCTTCGGCCCACCACCTTCGCACTGACCAGCGATCACCGAGTACACTAGCACAATCCTACATACTGAGGACAATTTACAATTCACAGGAGCCAAATTTCAGTTTCAGTGGACCTGCCAGAAAAAAAGAATGGAGTCAGTAGCTAGAGAGGGTCATTTCTGATGGAGTCAGCAAGCAAAACAAAGATTTTCAATGTATCTTGGTACACGTGACAATAAATTACTTATACCAATAGAACAGCTGACCTTGGGTGCTGTTTGTGTGGAGAATACACCTTCCCTGTGACTGCATGGGTTTCCTCTGGGTGCTCTGGTTCCCTCCCACATCCCAAAGACACGAGGGCTTGTGGGTTAATTGGCCTTGATAATTTGCCCCGAGTGTGTAAAGAGTGGATGCGGAAGTGGGATAGCATAGAACAAGTATGAAAGGGTGATTGATGGTTGCAATGGACCCAAAAGGACCTGCTTTTGTGCCTTACCTCTAAACTGAACAAAACCAATAGCTTTACTTATCTGAATATTATCTGGACACAATTTTTCATCCAGTAGTGGGTCTGAAGAAGGGTCTTGATCTGAAACGTCACCTATTCCTTTTCTCCAGAGATGCTGCCTGACCCACTGAGTTACTCCAGCATTTTGTGTCTATCTTTGTGGATGTCAGACATCCAGTCTGACTATGTAATGTCAGTGGACACACCAAAAGAGGTATTGCTGAGGTAGATATAAGTATTATCAGCATAGGTTTTATTGCTGAGCTTGTGTTTTTCATAAATTCACAAGTTATAGGAGTAGAATTAGGCCATTCGACCCATTGAGTCCGTGACTGAATGGCGGAGCGCCATTCAATCATGGCTGATCTCTGCCTCCTCAATCTATATTCCTGCCTTCTCCCCAGAACCCTTGACACCCATTCTAATCAAGAATTTGTCTATCTCTGCCTTACAAATATACACTCTGGCAATGAGTTCCACAGATTAACTACCCCCTGACTAAAAAAGTTCCTCCTCACCTCCTTCCTTAAAGAGCGCCCTTTAATTCTGAGTTATGACCTCTTGTCCTAGGCTCTCCCATCCTTTCCACATCCACTGTATCTATGCCTTTCATTATTCAGTAAGCTTCAATGAGATCCCCCCCCCCCCTCAACCTTCTAAACTCCAGTGAGTAGAGGCCCTGTGCTGTCAAACGCTCATCATACGCCAACCCACTCATTCCTGGAATCATTCTTGTCAATGACTGATATGATGAGCCAACATGTAGGTGAGAAGGAGGGCAGAAGGTTAGATACCTGGGGGACACCAGAGGTACAGGTGCAGTTGGGAGAAGAAGGTAATGCTGATGAATTTTCAGCTATGACTTGAGGTTAGAATTAAAACGAGCAGGAGTGACCAGCTAAATGGGGAGAACACGTGTTAGATGATGATGCATTTAAATGCAAAAAGAACAACAATGGATTGTGTTCAAATCTTTCTTTTGCTTGCTGTCTCCATCAGAATTGACCCTCTCTAGCTACTGACTCCAATCTTTTCTCTGGCAGGTCCACTGAAACTGAAGTGATGGATTACCACTGCCACAATGCGTGGACATTATTTGTGGCTGTTTCATTACTGTTGCAGGGATAGATGTTTATTTGATAATCGTAAACAAGAGTATCTATGAAAGATAGGCACAATAATTTGTGACTATATTTCTTTCACGGGCTTCGGAGGGAGAAGGGAGGTCTATTACGAGACTGAGGGCAAATGTGCATCATGTGTAGTTTACCATCACAGGGGTCTCATGTTCAACAGCCCTACCCCTGAATTACCGAGATTGGTCAGAACTAATCTACTGATGAGTTTTGAAATCTTTTAAGAGCAGAGAAAGAAAAACCTATCTCCTCTGAAGAAAGGACAAGAGGGAATGCTCCTAAAATTAGAGCTGGGCTATTTGGGCAAAAACACAAAATCACATCAGCACTGTTTCAAAGTGTGGCGTAAATCTAGAACTACCTTCCCCAAAGGTTTCATTGATTCTTTTAAAAATTGAGGTTAATTGATTTTTATTGTGGAGCGATATCAAGAGATTTGAAGGAAAAAAAGATAAATTTAAGACTTGAATCCACTGCGAACTGGTTCAGTGGCGAAAGAGACGTGTGTGGCTCTACCCCATGGTTACTGTCCCCTATTAACCGCCAGAACACCACCATTAACTTCAACTTAACTGAAGGCAAGTAATCTTTCTGCAAGAGCAACTCAGTGCTAATAAGCTTAGTGGTGGCGTGACTCCTTTCCACCATCGACAAAGCACAAATCAATGTGATGGGGAATATTCCCTATTAGACGAGATCTTTGCAACACCCTACGCACTGATGCATCTTAACAGCAGCCAAAACAGCAGCCAGAACAGGTGCATAATTCACACTTCATCCACCACCTTAGACATTGACTACCTCCAATGTTGCAAGACTAATATAACGTAGAGACACAAGGAACTGCAGATGCTGGTTGACAAAGAAAAGACACTACATGCTGGAGGAAATCAACGGGTCAGGCAGCATTTCTGCAGAACATGGATGGGTGACATTTCGGGTTGGGACCCTTCTGCAGGCTGATTGAGGAGGGGGGATACTAAGTTGGAAGAGAGGTGGGGCGGAATAAAGCTTGGCAAGTGTGGGGTGGATACAGGTGAGGGGGGTTTTGATACATAGATGGTTGGTCAAAGGAAACACAGGTGGCTGAGGTAGTGAGTGCAGGTCAGAGTACGGTCGAAGAGCAGGAGAGCAGAGGCAGCCGCAGAGTGGGAGCAGCGAGAGAGGGTCTCGTAAAACTTCTGTTGGGGAGAGGAGGAGAACTTCTTCAAAGTGGGCATACCTTGCAGAGATTTTGCATAGGAGCAGTAAAATGAAGACACCAAGAACTGCAGATGCTAATTTGCAAAAAAAGACACAAAGTCTTCTTAAATAGGTGTCTCCTTCCAAATTTTTCATATGAAATGTTAGATCGCCTGTGCGCAGATGATGCAGTTCAAACTACGCTGAGGTTTTGCAAAAGGTCAGGAAGCTGAAATTTCACACTTGTAAAATAGACCTCATGGCATGACGCACGGCCATCAAAGCAGTGCCATATCTGGGGGTTTACTGCACACAGCTGCAATAAAATGGATGGGGCCGACGCCAGCCATCGTGTGGCCTTCACTGGCCACACTAAACCATTGTACCCCATCAGTTGGCAGGGGTTGTGGAAAGCCCTGCTCAGCTACAGCTGCCCACGGACATGTGTGGAGGGTGGAGTCCACAATGGCCCATTGTTGGCTGGGGAAGAGGTGATAATGAAAGGATGCAGGGATGAGAACAGTGGAACGTTCTGTCCTGGGCCTCCTCTACTGCCACAGTGAGGCGACACGCAAATTGGTGGAACAGCACCTCATATTTCACGGGAGGCTTACAACATAGCAATATGAATGTTGATGTCTCTAATTTCAAGTAATCTTGGCATTCCCTCTCCCCCCTCCCTCACTCTAGTCGTCCTACTGTTCGCATCCCTGTGTCCCTTCATTAAGGGGCATCTCTTCCCCCTCCCGATGGGAAATGGGCTCCACCATTCCTTAGTCGTCTGTTGCCTTTTCCTTCCTCTAGTTCCCTCCCCTCCACCTTTACTTCCAGTTTGAAGAAGGGTTCCGACCCGAAATGTCACCCATCCTTTTTCTCCAGAGATGCTGCCTGACCCGCTGAGTTGCTCCAGCACTTTGTGTCTATCCCACAGCAGATACCCTATTCCAAGCTCTGCAGTGGTAAAGAGGTAAAGATTCAAAGATGTCCCAAGAAGAAATTCCACATCCCATTAACTCCAAGTAACGTCTGCCAAGTGGCTGCGCAAATTGAGTGTAGTTTATTGTCATGTGTACCGAGGTACAGTGAAAAGCTTTTGTTTCGTGCTAACCAGTCAGCGGAAAAACAATGCTTGATTACAATCAAGCCATACACAGTGTACAGATATATGATAAAAGGAATAACGTGAATAACGCATAACACAAAATAAGGGCAGTGAAGTCCAATCAAAGATAGTCCAAAGGTCTCCAATGTGGTAGATATTAGCTCAGAACCGCTCTGTAGTTGTTGGCAGGATGGTTCAGTTGCCTGATAACAGCTGGGAAGAAACTCTCTGAATGTGGAGCTGTGCGTTTTCACACTTCCATACCTTTTGCCTGATGGGAGAGGGGTGAAGAGGGAGTGGCCAAGGTGCGACTCGTCCTTGATTATGCTGGTGGTTTTGCTGATGCAGCATGAAGTATAAATGGAGTCAATGTGTCAGGGAGGTTGGTTTGTGTGATGGTCTGGGCTACGTCCACTATTCTCTGCAATTTCTTGCGGTCTTGGATGGAGTTGTTCCCAAACCATGCTGCGATGCATCCCGATAAAATGCTTTTTATGGCACATCTGTAGAAGTTGGTGAGAGTTGTTGGGGACATGCTAAACTTCCTAAGCCTTCTAAGGAAGTAGAGGCATTGGTGTGCTTTCTTGGCCATTGCTTTAATACGTGTGGTCCAGGAGAAGGGGCATTCAGGATGGCATCGTGAACCTCACAGCCAAGCATTGGAAGCACACGAAAGCCTGGGATTTGATAAAAACCATAACATAATTCAAAAGACTATTTCCAGGAGGCTGTCACACACTTGGTTTCAGTTCCTAATGTGGACCATGAATCATAAATGAGCTTCGGGGGTTTTTACTTACTCTAATTACTCCATACTGCTGCACCAATAGTGCCACAGCAGTTAGACATGGGTTCAATCTTGAACGACAGTGCTGTCTATGTGAAGTGTGCATGTTCTCCCTGTGACTGCATCCGCTTCTGTCAGTGCTCTGGTTTCCTCCCTCATCTCAAACTTGTCCTATCAACTTAATTATCTCTTATTGTAGATAAGTGCAAAAAGAATCAAAGGCGAGTTGATTGCGTGTGAGAGAGAATGTTGCCGATTACAACAAAATAAGGAGTAGGGAATGAAAAGCAAACACCGATTCTGTAGATGTAACCAAGTGTATTATGGAACACCTATAGGACTAAAGAACTATTTTGTTGTTTGAGTTGAAGTCTGCCTATTAAGGGGCTTGATAGTATCCTTGCACCAAAACTATTGGTCCGAGTTAATTCTGTGTCAATCTTGGCAGCATGGGGCAACACATCAGGTAGGGCTCCTGCCTCACAGCACTGGAGACCTGGGTTCGATACTGACCTCGGGTGCTGTCTGTGTGGAGCTTCAACATTCTCCTTGTGACTGTATCTGTTTCCTACGGCTACTCTGGTTTCCTCCCACATCTTAAAGACGTGCGGATTAATTGGCCCTCTGTAAATTGGCCCTGGTAGGTAGGTAATTAATGCAAAAGTGCGATAACAGAACTAGTGTGAATGGGTGATCGATGGTCAGTATGGACTTGATGGGCCAAAGGGCCTGTTTCCATGCTGCGTCACTAAAATATTTAGCTCAGCCGCCTAGCTCTTCATAAGATCATAAGTGATAAGAGCAGAATTAGGCCATTCGAGCCATCAAGTCTACTCTGCCATTCAATCATGGCTGATTTACCTCTCCCTCCTAACCCCATTCTCCTGCCTTCTCCGCATAACCTCTGACACTCTTACTAATCAAGAATCTATCAATCTTTGCCTTAAATATGTCCACTGACTTGGCCTCCACAACCTACTGTAGCAAAGAATTCCACAGATTCACCACCCTCTGACTAAAGAAATTCTACCTCATCTCCTTCCTAAAAGAACGTCCTTTAATTCTGAGGCTATGACCTCTAGTCCTAGACTCTCCCACTAGTGGAAACATCCTCTCCACATCCACTCTATCCAAGCCTTTCACTATTCTGTACGTTTCAATGCAGTCCCCCCTCATTCTCCAGCGAGTACCGTGCCATCAAATGTTCATCATATGTTTATCTTCATCTTCATGGGAACAATAAACAATAGTTGTCTTATTGAAAAAAGCACTGTGCATTTTCACGTGTATGAATAAGTCAAAGCCTCTTTATATTTACAAATGTAAGAATTGGTGTTTACAAAACATTATAACTGTATGGGGTGGGGGGATTAGGATGGGGGGGGAGCAATGTTGCCCTCTTTGCTCTAGGAGACCCTCTGATAGTTTAACAAAACCACAGTGCAGGATCAGATCGAAGTAGAATACAAGGGTGACGCGGTGGCGCAGCGGTAGAATTGCTACTTTACAGCACCAGACATCAAGTCAAGTCAATTTTATTTGTATAGCACATTTAAAAACAACCCACGTTGACCAAAGTGCTGTACATCAGTTCAGGTACTAAGAAACGAACATACAATGGCACACAAACATAACAGCACATACATAAACAGTTCACGGCGCCCCCTCAGAGGGCCTCAAACGCTAGGGAGTAGAAATGGGTTTTGAGATTGGACTTAAATGAGTCGATGGAGGGGGCAGTTCTGATGGGGTTCTGATGGAGTTCAGTCCCGGGTTCAATCTTGACTGCAGGTGCTGTCTTTACAGAGTTTGTACATTCTCCTTCTGACCACATGGGTTTTCTCCAGATGCTCTGGTTTCCCCCACACTCCAAAGATGTACAGGTTTGTAGGTTAATTGGCTTTGGTAAAAAAAATTACAAATTATCCCTGGTGTGTAGGATAGTGCTAGTGTATGGGGTGCTCGCTGGTCGCCGCGGACTTGCCAAAGGGCCTTTTTCCCCACGGTGTATCGCTAAGGGGTAGGCCATTTAGAACTGAGACGAGGAAAAACTTTTTCAGTCAGAGAGTTGTGAATCTGTGGAACTTTCTGCCTCAGAAGGCAGTGGAGGCCAATTCTCTGAATGCATTCAAGAGAGAGCTAGATAGAGCTCTTAAGGATAGCGGAGTTAGGGGGTATGGCGAGAAGGCAGGAACTGATTGAGAATGATCAGCCATGGTCACATTGAATGGCGGTGCTGGTTCGAAGGGCTGAATGGCCTCCTCCTGCACCTATTGTCTATTGTCTATTGTCTAAAGTCGAAAAGAGTTAAATCTAGGGGTGGAGCCTGCTACTATCACACTGGATGAGTCTAGTTTACTGTGGCTGTGTGTGTACTATTGGCAGAAAATCCCATTTCTGCGACACACAGACACTGCTGAATATCTTACAGACAAGTAACATGTCTTAGACACCATGTACTTGGCTACCGTATCGGCCCACAATGCACAGTCAAATGCATTCACACCAACCTTGCATATACAGGGCCACCTCCGTTGGATGTTGACCCATGTTTCCAAGAGTTTGAAGCTTTGTCAAAGACACAGTGTGCTGCTAAGACTTTAAATGTGATCACACACATTAGGATCGCCATGTGGGTTTTGTTTCTGTCACCTACAAATAAAATCACTGCAGGCATCATGCTCTGCGAACTATTCAAGCAATTCAAGGTGGATTTTAATCTGGCCGTGGAATATCCAAAAGCTTTCTAAGGTTTTGAATGCATTACATGTACAAACTTCAGAACCCACCCAGAGGGACTTATTCAGTAATTATTGGACCCGAGTCCAAATTTAAAAATGTCAAATCTAGCTTTGATGGAAAACATTAGGTTCACTCCACCAACAGAAATTAGGCAATACAAATTTCCTCAATGAGTAAATTGACTGTGACTGGGAATAACATGACGAGAAGATACTAAAATAATTAATTTACAATAACTGGGAAAACCTTAGAGCCTCCACCATGCTGTATAACTGCAGGTGCAATGAGGGAATGTCAAGTTCTATACCAAGGGAAGATAGACACAAAATGCGAGAGTAACTCAGTGGTTCAGGCAACATCTCTGGAGAAAAGGAATAGGTGACGTTTCGGGTCGAGACCCGTCTTCAGACAGATTCAGGGAGGGGGAAGTTTAGAGGTATTGGATGGTTCTGAACAAAGCACAGCCAGCATTGATGAATCAGGAAAGGTGGAGCCCACAATGGTCCATTGTTGGCTGGGGAAGAGATGATAACGAAGGAATACAAATGATGCAGGCTCTGCTCTGTTCTGGACCTCCCCATACCTCTAGTTTCCCCCTCCCTGACTCTGTCTGATAATAGACAATAGACAATAGGTGCAGGAGTAGGCCATTCGGCCCTTCGAGCCAGCACCACCATTCAATGTGATCATGGCTGATCATTCTCAATCAGTACCCCGTTCTTGCCTTCTCCACATACCCCTGACTCCGGGGGAAACTAGAGGTATGGGGAGGTCCAGAACAGAGCAGAGCAGAGCAGAGCCTGCATCATTTGTATTCCTTCGTTATCATCTCTTCCCCAGCCAACAATGGACCATTGTGGGCTCCACATATCCTTAAGAGCTCTATCTAGCTCTCTCTTGAATGCATTTAGAGAATTGGCCTCCACTGCCTTCTGAAGCAGAGAATTCCACAGATTTACAACTCTCTGACTGAAAAAGTTTTTCCTCATCTCCGTTCTAAATGGCCTACCCCTTATTCTTAAACTGTGGCCCCTGGTTCTGGACTCCCCCAACATTGGGAACATGTTTCCTGCCTCTAACGTGTCCAACCCCTTAATAATCTTATATGTTTCGATAAGATCCCCTCTCATCCTTCTAAATTCCAGTGTATACAAGCCTAGCCGCTCCAGTCTTTCAACATATGACAGTTCCGCCATTCCGGGAATTAACCTAGTAAACCTACGCTGCACGCCCTCAACAGCAAGAATACCCTTCCTCAAATTTGGAGACCAAAACTGCACACAGTACTCCAGGTGTGGTCTCACTAGGGCCTTGTACAACTGCAGAAGGACCTCTTTGCTCCTATACTCAACTCCTCTTGTTATGAAGGCCAACATTCCATTGGCTTTCTTCACTGCCTGCTGTACCTGCATGTTTCCTTTCAGTGACTGGTGCACTAGGACACCCAATCTCATTGTACGTCCCCTTTTCTTAACTTGACACCATTCAGATAATAATCTGCCTTCCTATTCTTACCACCAAAGTGGATAACCTCACACTTATCCACATTAAACCATGCATCTGCCCACTCACGCAACCTGTCCAAGTCACCCTGCAACCTCATAGCATCTTCCTCACAGTTCACACTACCACCCAGCTTTGTATCATCTGCAAATTTGCTAATGGTACTTTTAATCCCTTCATCCAAGTCATTAATGTATATTGTAAATAGCTGCGGTCCCAGCACCGAGCCTTGCGGTACCCCACTAGTCACTGCCTGCCATTCTGAAACGGGCCCATTTATCCTCACTCTTTGCTTTCTGTCTGCTAACCAATTTTCTATCCATGTCAGCACCCTACCCTCAATACCATGTGCTTTAATTTTGCCCACTAATCTCCTATGTGGGACCTTGTCGAAGGCTTTCTGAAAGTCGAGGTACTCCACATCCACCAGCTCTCCCCAGTCAATTTTCCTAGTTACATCCTCAAAAAATTCTAGAAGATTAGTCAAGCATGATTTCCCTTTCATAAATCCATGCTGACTCGGAATGATCCTGTTACTGCTATCCAAATGCTCCGCAATTTCCTCTTCTATAATTGACTCCAGCATCTTCCCCACCACTGATGTCAGACTAACTGGTCTATAATTTCCCGTTTTCTCTCTCCCTCCTTTCTTAAAAAGTGGGATAACATTAGCTACCCTCCAATCCACAGGAACTGATCCTGAATCTATAGAACATTGGAAAATGATCACCAATGCGTCCACAATTTCGAGAGCCACCTCCTTAAGTACCCTGGGATGCAGACCATCAGGCCCTGGGGATTTATCAGCCTTCAGTCCCATCAGTCATCGACCCGAAACGTCACCTATTCCTTTTCTCCGGAAATGCTGCCTGACTCACTAGGTTACTCCAGCATTTTGTGTGTATCTTTGGTGTAAACCAGCATCTGCATTTCCTTCGTACACACTATATACAAAGGGACTTCATAAGTTCATAAGTTCTAGGAGCAGAATAAGGTCATTTGTCCCATCACGTTTACTCCTTCATTCAATCATGGCTGATCTATGTTTCCCTCTCAGCCCCATTCTCCTGCCTTCTCCCCATAACCCTTGACACCCTTACTATTCAAAAATATGTCAACCTACACCTTTAAAAATATCAATTGACGGTCTCCACTACTGTCTGTGGCAATGAATTCCACAGATTCGCCATCCTTTAATGAAATAAATTCCTTCTCATCTCCTTTCCAAAGGTACATCCTTTGGTTCTGAGGCCATGACCTCTGGTCCGAGACACTCCCACTAGTGGAAACATCCTCTCCACATTCACTCTATCCAGGCCTGTCACTATGCAAGAAATATTACTGCACTATGTTCCACAAATATCGTTTGTTGTTGGCAGCTTTCTCCACTAGCGGTTCTGATAGGCTGGCCCACCTCTTTTAAAACAATATCCTAAAAACAAGATTTATTTTTGTCTCAGCTGAGTCAGGTACATTAGCACCATTGTAATAGGGGAGGGAGGAGATTCTGTTACTGGTCTATTTTTAAATAGATCACAAAAGGCAAGCATGTTCTTCTAACTGGAGTGAGATAATTATAGTACTCTGGTCAGAACATGGTTTCCTTCATGCAAGGAACAAAAAGGCACACTCATTGTGTGTTTTGCAAGAACATAATCAAAATTGTTGGACCTATAACACTCATGACGTTGATTCAGATTATTCCCCTTGAAGAGAATACATATTTTTTGCTATTTTCCCTGCCATTGATGTTGAATAATGTTTGCACCTCAAATGATCAGAAAGGTAGAGTGATAAATGGATGATAAAGTCAATATGAAAACTGGGATCTTTTGAACATCTGTCCAACGATCTTTCTCAATTAACATTGAAATTTCAGAGCACAGTGAGGATACAGCAAATAGCAGGTGCAAATGGGGTGAACATCGCCGAATCATCTGTAGGAATAGAAACAAGGGGAAGGAAAGAAAAGTGGCTTAAGGAAGAGAGCAAGATACAGAAAGAAGGTATCACAAAATGCTGGAGTAACTCAGCGGGTCAGGCAGCATCTCTGGAGAGAAGGAATGGGTGACGTTTCGGGTCGAGACCCTTCTTCAAGACTGAAGAAGGGTCTCGACCCGAAACGTCACCCATTCCTTCTCTCCAGAGATGCTGCCTGACCCGCTGAGTTACTCCAGCATTCTGTGACACCTTCGATTTATACCAGCATCTGCAATTATTTTACTAAGAGACAGAAAGGTAAGAAAAATATTGCAAGAGGTGCACAGAAAACGCTGCCTGAAACTTGTGAGTGTTTACCAGCATCTGGGGAAACAGAGAAACAGATTTAATGTTTCAGTTCAAGGGCCTTTTGTCAAAAGTTTGAATTTTTGACAAAAGACCTTAAACCTGAAACATTAACTTTTTTAGACCCCCACACACCCTCTATTCTCACCTATTTCTCCCCTCCACCCCCCCCCCCCCCCCCCCACACACACACACTTTTCCAGCTTTCTTCTCCCCACTTTTCAATCTGATTGAAGAAGGGTCACAACCAGAAACGTCACCTATCGATGTTCTCCAGAGACGCTGCTTGACCTGTTGAGTTACTCCTGCACTTTGAGTCCTTTGGTACATTAATCCTCTTTTTCACACATGCTCCCTGTTCCCTTCCTGGTCTTTTTGTTTATGCAATTTCCAGCATCTACATTTAAAAAAAAAATTTAAATTCTCTTTCCCAGACATATTTTCTTCTTAAATCTAAGGAACAAGTTACTACCTGCAGGACTGACACTTTGTAGTTTTAACCTTTCCATTTCTGGTAACTTGGACGTCGAATGGAATGTCAGGGCTACCAGTCCTATATAGATATTCCGTTCTATTACTGGGATGAATCTCGCAGTTCCACGCCACGCCATGAAGCGAAAAAGATGCACACCTTGGCATGACCATTCAAAGCATCCAGCCAATTATGGTATATTGGAGTTGATTTTCATTGCAAAGTGTTAAATGCTGCACCTAAAGACGGCGTGCATCATTAACTGTGTCTTTCTGGTGTTTTATAAATTCCTTCTGCATATTGGACCAATCTGCTAATTCGAAAGCATTTTTGCCCCTTCACACCCTTGTGAGGTTTCAGGTTGGTTTTCAATCTCTTCTTCGCTGCACGATTCCGAGGGTCAGCTTGTTACACCGTGCATTACAGCGGGGCGCTCGGGGTGGTGATAAAAACCACCCAGAAATTGTGCCATTTCAATTTACGTAAAATCACATAAAAGGGGAATAAATCGGCGTGGCATCTTTTGTTAATAAAGCCGCTCATTGGGCAAACCCAGCCCCCACATGCAAACACTCGCATTTTTATGTAGGCATTAATCAAAAATCACTTATATTAACAACTGGAAAACGATCGCTGGAAATATTGCACCAGATGTTGCCTACACTGGAGGGTTCAGCCACTTTGGATCGATGCCAGTTTTGATTAAAAAATGCATGGCTGTCACAGTGGACGGGATTTCCATGCACCCTGGTTTTACGTTAAGCACCAATGGTCGCCTCTTGTTTTTTTACGAGCGGTGCAGGGGATTTGGGGGCGAGGGAAACACGTATCCCTCCAAATGACAAGCTGGGAATCTCGCCGCTTGTAAGTTCACCCTGTTGTGGTATTCGTGAACCGTGTCTTACCTGCGGCTTCCGAGTTGACTTACCTCCACGAAATAAAAGCAGGGCAGGAGGGTAACGCTCTCCTTGGTCAGCCTAGCCCTCTGCCTTTCTTTGGAAGAAGACATGTTCCGTCCTCAAGGTCCGTCCCTGTCCCTGCCGCCGCCGCCGCCGCCGCCGCCGCCGATTAGTGCAATCGATTGGTCCGATTCTCCCGGCTGCTGCACAAAATCTCTGGACCCGGCTGCTCACAATCCTCAGCAACACCGCCAGTGGCTCGCCAAACCCCGCCGATTCTCCACAAACCAAGTGCCTGTATATTTAGGCGCAAATAACACAATGCAATAAAACTGTAGCTGGCCGCACAGTCAAAGGAGGTTGTCTACACAACGCTACGTTTCTATGGCTTGCCCCATTTCTGCCTTATTGGTGTGTCTCGTTGTATGTGTGTGTCTTTCTCCCCTACAGCGTTAATCTGCTCCAGTGAATTATACGTGCATATGAAATCCCAGTGTTTGACACACACACACACAGGCGCACCACCAGACGTTTCCATTATAATTGCATGTAAACCACCGTGTTAGATTTTTAAAGACCCACTTTACACGCTGGGTATAAATGAGACGGGGCTGCTATCAGCCGCCTGCCTCCCCGATGCCAATGGGTCTTAGTTCATATAAAACAATCTGCAGCTACGGTATCCAGAGGCCAGCTTCCCCAAAACAAGGTGTGAACATTTTCACTCGCCCTTACAACCTCGGCGCTTCGTGCACTCTTTCAAAGGCGAGACACCATTCGGGTTGAGCAAACTAGCTCAACCCATAACCCATGCAAACAGTTCACTCCGTCGCGTTATCAGATATCCTTTACACCCGTTGTAGTAACTATTCTCGCAGTACGCTCCAAACACTGTCAAGCCTTTTCCAAAGCTCCATGTGTGTGATCTGGACTGCCGGCGTAGTTTCATCGTTCAATTACTACCGCCGTGTTTATTTACACTCGCGGGCTCCGGGTCGTTCAATTATTTCAGCGAGTGAGGACAAATCATGGAAACGGGGTTTTTTTAATATAGAAAGAGGGCGTTTGGCCCGTCGAGCCGTTACTAGATGTATTCCGAAGCAATTCAGCTTCCTCGCCCTTGCTCTTAGCCCCGCAAGTCAATGGATATTTTTTTAAGGCAGAGATAGATATATTCGTGATTAGCACGGGTGTCAGGGGTTATGGGGAGAAGGCATGAGATTGGGGCTGAGAGGGATAGATAGGTCAGCCATGGTTGAATGGCGTAGAAGACTTAATGGGCTGAATGGCCTAGCTCTGCTCCTTTCATTTATGAACGTGAAGTTCTTCCTTTCTTAAAACATTCAGCTCCCCTTCGATCGCTACCTCTGCTATCACTGACTGGGAATTCCGAACCCCACCATTCGCTGATTCTGCAATAGCGTGGGGGTATTAATACGTTAAACGCCTTTGGTGTTGGCATGTGTCTATCCTACTCATTGGACTGGACTCCACACGGAGCTAGCGTTGGTGGGCGAGCCAAACCACTTAAAACTCGAAATTGAAATCATTTCCATTGCCTATTCGGGAAATATTCTAAAACATCCCTCAGCCCACATATCACTTATGTATAATGATACTTGTACTGAACTGTATGCAAAAATGAATTTCACTGTACCTCGGTACTTGTCACAAATAAAGTACCATACCATAAAGTACCATACCATAAAGTACCATACCATAAAGTACCATACCATAAAGTACCATACCGTAAAGTACCATACCATAAAGTACTATACCATAAAGTACCATACCATAAAGCACCATACCATAAAGTACTATACCATAAAGTACTATACCATAAAGTACCATACCATAAAGTACCATACCATAAAGTACCATACCATACAGTACCATACCATAAAGTACCACACCATAAAGTACCATACCATAAAGTACCATACCATAAAGTACCATACCATAAAGTACCATACCATAAAGTACCACACCATAAAGTACCATACCATAAAGTACCATACCATAAAGTACCATACCATAAAGTACCACACTTTACGCGTCTGTCAGAAGGTTCAACATGTTGAAGCCAAAATCATATTTATTGCTGGTAAGTTATCAAGGGCAGTCACAGCCATGGAAAGGGACTCCCTATTGCTGTGTCTTTTCTAAGGTCTCATAAGGTTTCTCCACCGAAATGATAAAGGACTGTTGTTTTTTTTCCACTGGGACATCTAATGATTTATTGCCCAAGTTGACCATGCACCCACAATAGGAACAAACTTAATTAAACGAGTCTGTCCTTATTTGTTGTAGCTGGTAGGACACATTGAACAGCGTTGTCTTGTAAACGAAGGTACTTCATTAAATACAAGTAACTCAAAATTTATAGGAACTCGTTGATAAAAATGACTTACGTGTGCTGGAGCAAAGCAGGACATCCCTTACGTCTGTGTATCATAAATCTTCATAGACTCGACTGCCAGTTATTATGAGCCGTTTTAGTATTGGGAGATTGTCTTTTAAAGTCCCAACACACACGCTTTAAAAAAAAAATCCCACATGCCCCCCATTATTCACGTGTCAACGTCCGCAAATAGAACTTGTACTATTTTTGAAGAACCTCAAATGCGAGGTAGTACGATTGGTTCCGGCTGGCGAGACCTGAAAGATTATTAAAGGTTAGTTTCTGCGAGGCTTATCCTCCTCGCACGTTGACAATACTCCTTCCAGAACTAAGCCAAGCAGACGCGCTTGATGTATGAATGAATCGCGTTTGCTCTAGCTTGGTCTTTAAACTATTCACTCGGGCTAGATGTCGTAGTTATAATTGAACAAATAAAACACCAGAAAAGTCTTCTGGAAGAGGAAATCAGCAGTAAAAAGATTGACATGAATTGTAAAACAAAACGTTTTTTTCCCAATGTCTGGACGTTTAGGGCTGGTTCATGTTGGGTGAAGATTGTTAAGACTTTCTACAATTCTATAATTGTGCGAAGTCTTGTGTTTCCCTCTACACTGGGTTAATGAGGTCCATGGAGATTTAGTATTTTCTCGTGAGAGATATCATCTTGTCGCTTTAACGGGAGCATCATTTTTTCCCCTTCTGAGAGTACACACTTGAGGTAGATTAAGTCGGTGTTGTTTCTAAAGTGGTGTTACATATGAATGATTCTGGCGATGCACTTCGCTGAGAAGCGGTGATGAGGCGTTGTAACGTTTCACATATTCTTACTGCTGCTACCCTACCCACTGTACCAGCTGGTGTTTATATCCCTTAACTTCACACCCTCTCTATTTACTTCCGTATTTCTCGCTCTGGTCGTCCGTCATTGCCAAAAGAAGCTAATCGAAACTTCCAAGCATTATTTACATCTTGCGTTCTACTTTCCAGCAAAGTTGCCTGCTATGTTTTCTGTTCAAGGAAACTTGCAGAACACGTTTTGTTTTTTTAGCGAACAACTCTGCAGAAACTCTGCATCCTCGCGGCTTTTAAAGCACAAATTCTGAATTTACAACAAGAAGCTTCTATAATTCCCATTTTATAGTTTCTCGTTTCAATTGGACCTTTACTGTTAAAACATTATTATTATTTTTGCACGGGGAGGGCTGGAGTGTTGTTGACAATGACCCAATTATTATACATTCCTGGTTGCTCTTGAGAAAGTGGTAGTTAAACCCCCCTTGAACCACACTGCGCATCTTCTGGAGAAGGTGCTATTGAGCAACCGTGTGTAGTAGTTGTTCGCATGCTTCTTTCTCAGGTGAGTGTGCTGTGGGAATGATGTGCATTGTGCCTCTTAATGGGGGAAACCATATTGCATCTTTGAAAATAATTTTTCAGCTGTTGGGAGGAGACGGTCGAGGAGGATTCTTGAGATGATCTTCCTTGTGGCGGATAGCAGAAAACCTTCCCTGTTATCACCACATCAATGGTGTCGCAGTTTTTGATGAAGATAATTATAATCACAGTAACGTCCCCTTTCAAGCTCTCCTTTCCCCACATGTGGCAGGCGAAGTGATGAGTTTGGAACAGAACTATTTCTCCCCATTGTATTTTGGTACTTTGGGGTGGGGGGAGGGGATCTGATCTGCAATAGAAGCCGTGCTCTTTTATAGATATTGCATTGCTTTCTTCAACCGCTTGTCAGACCAGGGTGGAGGCCTAGTTTACAGCAGAGAGTATGTCATGGAGGGTAGTCAAAGACATTCACGTTAATGACAAAGTCTAATTGAGGACATCTTTGAAATAGTCCTTCTTGTGGGCACTGACCGGCTCACTTCCTCAGTGAGCTCTCTCCCATTCTTGGCTCTTAGAAGATAGGTCCTTGGGAGTTCAGACTGTAGATGGTCGTAACCGAATTGAAGAATCCCTGCATAATGCGGCTATCTATGAGTTACTGCATCACCTGTGCCTTTTCCACCCACCACCACCTCTGCATTCAGATGCACGTAAATTGATTTTATTTCTATGCATTTTGATCATTATTAATGCTGTAAGATGCCCTTTCAAGCTCTCCTTCCCCCACACGAAGGAGGTGAGGTGATGAGAAACTGAGGTTTTCTTCATGGATGTTACTTTTAGGGCAATAGAGACGGAATGGCCATTCCAATGCTCTTGCTGATTGGCAGTAATAATTTTGGCGGTCAGGATTAGGCTGAATGGGGCTTTCTTTGAGGTGTCTTATGTACTCTCCTTTGCCTTTAATTTTCTTGTGGCATTGTTGCTGCTGTTGGTGTTTTGACAGAGATAACAATGCAGATGTCCATGTAGCTGTCATTAGCTCCAGCGAGGCTCATGTGAAGTGGACACCCTTGATGTTATTTGCTCAGGTAAATAGAGTAATTTAATGTTTAGGTTTATTACTGTAACATGTCCTGAAAATCTTTGTTTGCATGCTCTCTATTCAAATCAGATAATACCGTAGAAGAATACAATCAAGCCAAGCTCAAGTACAATTGGCAGTGCAAAGATGTATACTAGAACCTGGATTGAGTGTTTACCTGAAGGCCTTGTACTGATGTCTCCCTTGTGCTTGACTCGCTGTTCAAGCCATCAAGATGCTGTTTATAAATATTTCACCAGACACAGGAAACTTCTCACGATATGCTCATAAGTGACACCTTGGTTTTCCCTACTCCCTCCTTCCCAATAACACTTTTCCAGAGCTCATTTCTTTTACATCTCTGTTGTTGCAATTGCCAAGGACGAGCAGCTCATGACTCAGATCAAAGACTGCTCAGATGTAGAGTAGAATCCTCTTTGGGGGCCTCATCTGTTGTTGTTAGAGGCGTGTGCAGTGAAGGTAGACTGTGCCAAAGACTGATGGGGCATTCATTAATCAACTGAGAGTAGTCAAGAAAACTGGTTCATTCCTGATGGTGGAACCAATGCCACGGAGACAATGTACTGCTTCCAATCTGCCTTCCAGACGGGCAAAAAGTACAGAAGCTTGAAAGCACGCACCAGAAGGCTCAGTAACAGCTTTTCCCCTCCGCTATCAGGCTTCTGAACAATCCTTCCATAGCTACAGTACTATCTGGTTCACCTCTACCCCACTGTAAACATTGAATTTTGCCCATGGAACTGTTGTGTTACAATACTGAGAAATATATTCTGAACTACCCTTTTCCCCTTTTCCTCTAGCTTTTGTACTTGAGTTTGAGTTGATTGTATTTATATATAGTATAATCTGATCTGATTGGACAGCATGCAAAGCAAAGCTTTTCACTGTACCTCAGTACATGTGACAATATAAACCTAAACATAGATCTAATAAACCATATTCTGGACTTTGACTTATTGATTGATTTCTCACTTTATTCTCACGTGTACTTGGTACAGTCAAATTCTTTGTTTTGTGAACAGTACTCAGGTATGCAAAGAGTCACCATATAAAGGGCGCTGACAAAAGTTACAGAAGTATTCAATGTATTCCTGATGGTCCCCCTTCCTTGTACATAACCATCTGTAATGGAATTACAATTATTGTCCAATGCATTTTTTTTACCTTTAATGCAAACCAATGTCATTATAAACTGTATAAAATGTAGAATTGGCTTGGTGTCCAAACGATTGTTTAACAGATAGGGTTAGATACATTTAATTTGCACAGCATTTCCTATTAGTCAATTATCACAGATGCTGATGAACCAGACTAACTTGAAAATACAAACACATAGTGCTGGGAATACTTAGTTTGCCAGGCAGCATCTGTGAAGTGAGAAATTAAGTTAAATTACAATTAAAACACAAAGTACATGCTACACACCAGAATAAACATTCAACTAAGAAAACCAAGCCCAAACCCAAAGTACTATCTAAACTGAATATACCAACATATGCTCAGGACAATAACCAACTCCATATGCAATAAACAGCTACCAACATGTTAACAACCTAATTATAAGAAAACTGATTGCGTGGATGCAAGTATATCATTGGGGTTATCAAGTGGACATCTCCCTTTACTGGTGTTTCGTTGAGTTAGGCCCACGACACCTTGGGCAGGATCAACTGTTAGTTCTGGCATCAAGAACCCCCCACTCCTGCCCACACCCCCCAGCTCAGCAGGTCAGGCAGCATCCGTGGAGGAAATGGACAGTATTCATCATACATTTTGGGAAGTCTAACATGGGCAGGACCTACACAGTGAATTGTAGGGCTCTGGGGAGTGTTGTAGAGCAGGGAGATCTAGGAGCGAAGGTACATGGTTCCTTGAAGATGGAGTCGCTGGTAGATAGGGTGGTCAAAAAGGCATTTGGCACATTGGCCTTCACCAGTCAGAGCATTGAGTATAGAAGTTGGGAGGTCATGTTACAGTTGTATATGACGTTGGTGAGGCCGCAGTTAGAGCATTGCGTCCAGTTCTGGGCACCATGTTATAGGAAAGATGTTGTCAAGCACGAAAGGGTACCGAGAAGATTTACAAGGATGTTGCCAGGACTAGAGGGTCTGAGCTATAGGGAGAGGTTGAGTAGACTGGGACCCTATTCCTTGGAGCGCAGGAGGATGAGGGTGATCTTATAGAGTATAAAATCATGAGAGGAATAGATCTGGTAGATGCAAAGGGTCTCTGGCCCAGAGTAGGTGGATCGAGGACCAGAGGACATAGGTTTAAGCTGAAGGAAGAAAGATTTAATAGGAATCTGAGGGGTAAATTTTTCACACAAAGGGTGCTGGGTGTATGGAACAAGGTGCCAGAGGAGGTAATTGAGGCAGGGGCTATCCCAACATTTGAGAAACCGTTAGACAGGTACATGGGTTTGCAGGGATATGGACCAAATGCAGGCAGGTGGAACTAGTGTAGCTGGGACATGTTGGCCGGTGTGGGCCAGTTAGGCCAAAGGGCCTGTTTCCCACTGTATCACTCTATGACTGTGACTGTGTGGATTTCATCGGTACTGTAGGTCATAAGTTCATAAGTTATAAGAGGAGAATTAGGCCATTCAGTGCATCAAGTCAACTCTGCCATTCAATCATGGCTGATCTACCTTTCCCTCTCAACCCCATTCTCCTGCCTTGTCACCATAACCCCCGATACCTGTACAAATCAAGAACCATAAAAATATCCATTGACTCCACCTTAAAAATATCCATTGTCTTGGCCTCCACATCCAATGTATTCCACAGATTAACCACCCCCTGACTAAAGATATTCCTCCACATCTCCATTCTGAAGGCATGTCCTTTTACTGTTACAATGCAGTACTGTCATAATACAGTATCATAATGTAATACTGGTATAACTACTGTTATAATACTGATTATTGAGGAGCAGTGCAACCTCTGAATTATGTTTAACTCTTATATGCAGGATGCAGAGGTTGATGTCCAAATTACCGTATCATACCATGTCATCAGACCACTTTGATGTCTGGTAGGGTCCCGACCCAAATAGCATCTGAAGAAGAGTCCCAACCTAAAATATCATCTGTCCATTTCCTCTACAGCTGCTAACAAACCTGCTGAGTTCCTCCAGTACTTTGTGTTTTGTTCGAGATTCTAGCATCTGCAGGTTTAGTCTCTCTCTCTCTTCTCTTTACCACACTAGGGCCCCAATTATCGGCTCCCAGTAATCTTGCTCTTGAAACTCCTCTTGTTCTGATTCCCACTCTCCCTTGAAACTTCCCTGGGTCTGTTTCACATGCTCCCTTGAAATTTAGCAATGCCTTGTTCCTGCACTCTCTTTAAACTTTATTAGACAATAGACAATAGACAATAGGTGCAGGAGGAGGCCATTCGGCCCTTCGAGCCAGCACCGCCATTCAATGTGATCATGGCTGATCATTCTCAATCAGTACCCCGTTCCTGCCTTCTCCCCATAACCCCTGACTCCGTTATCTTTAAGAGCTCTATCCAGCTCTCTCTTGAATGCATTCAGAGAATTGGCCTCCACTGCCTTCTGCCTTATTCAACATTATTGTAACGTCTAGAAATAAGTGGATTAAAAGTGTATTTGAGCATAACATCCAATAATCCAGCACTACCGAAGTCCTGAGAGTGCCAAATTTTTAGTATTTTATTGCATTACATTTCCTCAAAATTCCCGCCTTCTTTCTTTCTCCCCCTCCATCCTATTCCCCCCCCCCCCCCCCCCCATTTTATTCTGGTTCATTGTCATCCCTCAGATCTATGGCCATCTTTTACACAAATTCACATTTAAAATTCTCACCTGTGTCTTACATCTCTATCCCAACACTGAAGCAGCTCTAACCAGTCATAAATGACAGTGATTTATGTAGGAAAATAACTGCAGATGCTGGTACAAATCGAAGGTATCACAAAATGCTGGAGTAATTCAGCGGGTCAGGCAGCATCTCAGGAGAGAAGGAATGGGTGACGTTTCGGTACAGTGATTTAGTTACACAATAACAGAGAGGCCTTCACATTCACTGTTATGATACGGTAAATTAGACATCAATCACTGCGTCCTGAATCTAACAGTTAAACATAATCCAGAGGTTGCACTGCTCCTCAATAATCTGTATTATAACGGTACTGTACCTATGAAATCCACACCAGGATATGATGTACCACTTATCGGATTCAAAATAGTTCTTGGGTTTCAATTACTTCATTTCTTAAGTTCCCTTGTCTCTCCTTGTCCGCATCTCAGCACCATTCAGTGAACTGACAATATTCTGGGAACGAAAAGGCCAAAGATTGATCTGTGAAGATATCGTCAGAACTCATCAGAATTTTAAGCTGGAAAGCTGCAGCAACCAAATAAGTGCTGAAATCCAACTCCTCTGTTGAGCATTTCAAAATACTGCCCACACATTTTTGCATCGCAAATTCCAATTACAACACACGCACTTTAGCATGTGGATCTGAAATTAATGGAAGAGTCTAATTTCATTTTGAGCCCAAGCTACTGACTGTTAAATTTTGTTATTGTTGCTTTGATTTTAGGCCAATCTAACAGATGCAAGCATGGAAGTAGTTTAATTGAGTTGAGAGGCATACATTTTCTATTACAGTTGCATGTGGAAAATGTATTGGATGCAAGTTATATTAAGTTATTCATTTTATTCATGTAATACAGGTAACACGAGAATTAGCAGTATTTATTGCCTATTCTTAACTGTCCCTGCAAAAGAGTCAATAGTCAAGAGAATCGAGAGTGCTTAATTGTGATATATACTAACAACAGAACAATGAAATTCTTATTTGCAGCAGCCTAGCAGGCCTGTAAACACAATACACAGATAATATACAATAACCAAAAAATCAATAAACGAATAACTTAACTAAAAAAGATAGACACAAAAAGCTGGAGTAACTCAACGGGTCAGGCAGCATCTCTGGAGAAAAGGAATAGGTGACTTTTGGGTCAAGACGCTTTTTCAGATTGCAAAAGGGCCCTCGGCACAAAACATCACCTATTTCTTCTCTCCAGAGATGCTGCCTGACCCGTTGAGTTACTCCAGCTTTTTGTGTCTATCTTCGGTGTAAACCAGCATCTGCAGTTCCTTCCGATAAAACGTAAATAAAGAGTTGTACCCTAGACTCAGTGTTGTTCTTGAGTTGATGCTCCTTCCCCAATAAAAGGGACTGCTTCCTGTGCTGACTGTAGAGAGTTTGCACGTTCTCCCTGTGATCACGTGTATTTTCCCCAGATCCTCCTTTTTCCTTCCATATCCCATGTAGGTGGATAGGTTAATTTGCTACTGTAAATTGCTCCCAGGTGCGGGTGAGTGGTAGAATTTAGGGAGATTTGATGGGGTTGTGGGAAGAATAAAAATGGGATCACCATAGGATTTGTCTAAATGGGTGCTTCATAATCAGCATGGACCATTGGGCTGAAGGGTTTGTTTCAGTTCTGCATGACTCAATGACATTATGATTCATCTCGTATAACTAAAGGATTCTTTTATGAGGTAACAGTTGGCTCGTCTGAATAGCTTGCTCGACCATTCCGGAGAGAAATGGAGCAAACGCATTGTTGTAAGAAGGTGTCTCGACCCAAAACATCACCTATTCCTTTTCTCCAGAGATGCTGTTTGACCCGCTGAGTTACTCCAGCATTGAGTGTTTATCTTTGGGTTAAACCAGCATCTGTAGTTCCATCCTGCACGTTGTGTATTTGAAGTCACATTTCAACCAAATAAACATGGTCTTTTTTCTTCCCCACAGTTGTTATTGGTCTAGATGGATTATCCAGCAGTATCATTCGCTCAAATTCTGGTCCAGGCATTTTAAAGCACCCGGAGGAAACCCACATAGACAACAGGAAGAACGTGTAAACTCCACACAGACCGGTGGTGTTTCAGAGATCAGAATCAAACACGGCGCTCCAGCTCTACCAGCTGCGCCACCGTGCAACACTTTGTCCTCAGTACAGCCTCTTAGCAGTGTGAGCTCTCTCCTCTTGGTTATTCAATACAGCACCGGGCGCATCTGGTATTTCCAATCATTCCTAAGTCCTTCGTTTAATCTCTCCCTCCTACTGAAGCCTAAACAAGGCAAGGTCCCTCAAGGGAAAACAGTTGCTATGAAATAATATTCAGATGGGTCTGGAGCAACACTCCTGTGTTACTGTGTTTTTTTCTAGCATGTTCCTGAGGTTTATATAATAAATTTATGAGACCATTTACATTGTCTTTTGTCACTGAAATAATACCTTTTCGTTTCTATAAATAGCCAGAGGTGTGCACTAACTCCTTGCTATTTTGTTCAGTTTAATTATCCTCACTTTTCTAACCTATGCATTATCTATAAAGAGAAGCTTTAGTAAGATTGGTTGGTGGTTGGAGAAGGGAAAGTATAATTTATTTATTACAGGGTATATTCCACAATCATTAAATATTGATTTATATAGGTGGTTTTCTTTTCAGAGTTTCACTGTAATATATTGGGTCTCCAAGGTTTTCACAGATAGACCAGCACAGCACGAACCTATTCAAAAGAAGGCAGTGGCATTTCCACAGAACTATTCAAATAATAAACCCTCACCAGTGTTATTTCATGGGAAATTATAATTTTGAACAGGAGTAGGCCACTCGGCCTCTCAAATCTGCCTCCTTATTCATATGTTCATTTCTGCTCTGTTTAGTGTAGTTCAGAGATACAGCGCGGAAACAGGCCCTTCGGCCCACTGGCTCAGTCCCGACCAGCGATCCCCGCACCCGAACACTACCCCACACACATTAGGGACAACTTTATATTTATACCAAGCCAATTGACCTACAAACCTATACATCTTTGGAGTGTGGCAGGAAACCAAAGATTTTGGAGAAAACCAACGCAGGTCATGGGGTGAAGGTACAAACTCCATACAGACAAACACCTGTAGTCAGGATCGAAACCGGCTCTCCGACGCTGTAAGGCAGCGGCTCTACCGCTACGCTACCATGCCGCCCTGTTCCAGCCATGAATTCTCCCTTCAATATTTCCATGCTTACATATTTGATCAGAAATCTTTGGTATTTGGAGGAATGAGGGGTGATCTTACTGAAACATCTCACCCTTAAGGGGCCTGATAGGGTCCAGACCGACCTGTAGATAAGTGCCGATGTGCGTTCCATCAAGAAAGATGGGCATGTGTTGAGGGTATGGATGTGTTGCAGATGAGCAGGCAACTTGGAAAATTCATCACCTGTGACTGAGTAAAACATTTTTGAAATGATTTACCAGTTTAAACACAGTTTTAAGGATATCTCTGGATCAATCCTTCTTGGTTCATTTTTTTAAGCACTGAAAAGAAAAGAAGGTGGCACAGCGGTAGAGCTGCTGCCTTACAGCGCTTACAGCTCCAGAGACCCGGGTTTGATCCTGGTTACGGGTGCTTGTCTGTATTGAGTTTGTACGTTCTCCCCGTGACCGCCTGGGTTTTCTCCAAGATTTTCCGTTTCCGCCCACACTCCGAAGACGTACAGGTTTGTAGGTTAATTGGCTTGGTATAAATGAAAATTGTCCCTAGTGCAGGACCACTGTTAGTCTGTGGCAACCGCTGGCCAATGCAGGCTCGGTGGGCTGAAGGGCCTGTTTCTAAACTAAACTAAACTAAAACTAAAAATTAAAAAAGCTGAAGGATCACCCATGCCGCGATGGTTGTGACTTCTTTGACCTGCTGACTTGCAACAAACCCAGAAAATAAACTTTTTAAAGGTAATTTAGTTTAATTTCTGCTTTCTTGAGGTTAAAGTCACAGAACAGTAGAACTGGTGAGTGTTTAGTTTCAGACTGAGCATCTGAAACTGCTTGGAGACAATATCACTTGATATTTCTCTGACAATCAACAATTAATGATCCTTTTGCTTTAATTGAGTGGGAGTTATTGTAAGTTAGCAGGCAGACCCCTCTGTTGAAGGGTGGGTAGTAAGATTGAACTAAAAGCTGGCAATAGAATCAGGTCTTATATTAATATAAAGGACTAGACCAAGTGGACCCGTTGGGCCCAAACCTCTCCTGCATTGGTACAGCACCCTTTCCTCCCCTCCTCCCCCTCCTCCCCCATCCACCCTCCTCCACTCCTCCCACTCCTCCCCTCCCCCCCTCCCCCTCCCTCCTCTCCTCCCCCCTCCCCCTCCCTCCTCTCCTCCCCCCTCCCCCTCCCTCCTCTCCTCCCCCTCCCTCCCCCTTACCCTCCCACCCTTACCCTCCCCCCCTTACCCTCCCCCCCACTCCACCCCCCTCAACCCCCTTATCCTCCCTCCTCCCCCCTCCCTCCACCCCCCTCCCTCCCTCCAACCCCATCCCTCCCTAGGAGATAGATTTAAACCTTAAAATGTGAATAACTTAAAAAATATAACACCGATTTCAATGAAACTTCTTCCATTAGCACCAAAGGAATGACCATGAATAAGGTGGGCCTAAAATTATCGTGTTATTGTGTACCCTTTTGGCTGTAGTTCAGGGACAAACAAACAAACAAACGAGGGTTTTAGTATTTTGATGCACCAGCATTCAGGCAGCAGTGAGCTATGGAGCAAGAAACTAGAGAGAGATTATTCTGTTTAAATCGAGTAAAATTATCCATTAGAGTTGGAGCAGGATCACAGATTTGTTAATTAGTGTCATTACATCACATTAATGTTTTGCTGACGGAACTGAGTTACTCTAGTTATTCTCTTCGCTTTGCATAGCTTACACATTATCAATTAAATAATCTATTATTATAATTGTCTATCAAGCTTGTTCCATTTAAATGTCTTTGGACTCTCTCTTTGGCAGTAGGATTAATGATGCTCAGTTACGAAGGATTTTGTGGGATGTATTCACCTGTTCCAACTTCTTGACCTCAATTCATCAATTCTGAGATCTGTATCACCTTTGCTTCAAATCCAATCTTATTCTGCAGTTGAACAGCCCATTCACTTCAAGGCCTATCTATTTTGCTGACATATAATCAGGCGACATCCGGCATCTACTCCCAAGCATATTTTGGCTCCCAATCCAGAGCTGAGACCTTTGATTAATTTACTTTAGTTTAGAGATACAGCGCGGAAACAGGCCGACCCTTCGGCCCACCGAGTCCGTGCAGACCAGTGATCCCCACACACTACACACACTGGGAACAATTTACAATTTTACCAAAGCCAATTAACCTACAAACCTGTACGTCTTTGGAGTGTGGGAGAAAACCCATGCAGGTCATGGGGAAAACGTACAAACTCCATACAGACAGCACCCATAGTCAGGATATAACCCAGATCTCTGGCGCTATAAGGCAGCACCTCCAGCGCTGCACCACCATGCCACCCAACTCCAAGGTCCTTTCTTTTCCCTTGTTTCTCTCCATCCCCCACCCACCCCCCTCACCCACCCCGCTCCCTCTGTCGCTATCTTGCTGCTTTTCTTTTCCCTGCCCTCTGGTGTTCTGTGACCACAAAACAAAATTATTCAGCACTCAATATTGTCCCTCCCATTCAGCTATTATGCCGGCCTTAATCCTCCACTGGACTATCTCATGACTTCCTTTGCGTTCTTCAAATCAGCCTCGCAGTGGTCACCACTGCCTTACACTGAGCAATTCAGAGTGTCGCTGAGGATCCTTCATTGCTTCTACTCTGGGGCTGTAGAGAGCATCCTGTCCGGCAACATTACAGTCTGGTTTGGGAACAGCTCTGCCCAGGACAGGATGGCCCTGCAGAGAGTAGTGCGTTCGGCAGAACGCACCATGGGAACTACACTCGTCCCCCTGCAGGACCTATACATCAGGAGGTGCAGATCCAGAGCAAGCAAGATCATGAGGGACATCTGCCACCTCAGCAACGGACTGTTCCAGATGCTACGATCAGGCAAACGCCTCTGCTGTCACGCTGTGAAAACGGAGAGGATGAGACGGAGCTTCTTCCCACAGGCCATCAGGACTGTCAACTTTTATAACCCCAGAGACTAAATTTTTGTCGACACTTTTTGTGCTATGTTTAGTAACTTATTAACTTTATTTATATGCTGTAACTGTAATTCTTTTTGTGCACAACCCGCAGGCATTGCCACTTTCATTTCACTGCACATCGAGTATGTGTATGTGACAAATAAATTTGACTTGACTTGAGCAGTAACCCCATTGAACCATCACCATTTCTCCACTCTCACCTCGTTCAGTTCCACGAGGCATCACAGTCCTTTGCTATCTTGTGTGCTACCCAATCAAATGAGGTAAGACTATGCATGAACACAATCAGGACATACACAAGTACAACGGGTGGAGTGGGGAGAACCGTAATGGGACGCATTTACAAGCAGAAATGAGATTTAAAAGAGTGGAGCGATCGTATCGGATGTTAATAGATCTTCTTCTGGGACTAGCACGCGGGGAGTCGCAACGCTCTAGTGCCATTTGGTAAACGCAGGGGGAGTTATAAATATTTGGTAAACATCAGCTAAGATCAAGGCACTGTGTTGCACTGAAGGGAACTGACTGGGATCATTGTGAGATTAAAATTCAGTCGTGCTCTGGTAATAATTTCAGCAGCAAAGTGACTAAATACAGAATAAAGGAGAACCAGCTTGATTTGCTGAAGGCAATTTCTTTCGTAAAATTAATTTAATTGAACTTTTTGTGGGGTAGCAGAGACGGTTGATGAAAGGAGTGCAATGGATGTTGTTTACATGGGTTTTTTAATTTTAGTTTAGAGATGCAGCATGGAAACAGGCCCTTCAGCCCACCAAGTCCAATGCTATCCCACATTGAGGGCCCACACAAAAGATTGGTTAGCAAAGCTGAAGTAAACAGAATTAAAGGGTCAATAGTAGGATGGATAAGAAATTAGGACAAAGGCAGAAAGCTGTGATTGATGGTACATGATTGTACTGACATGCTTGACAGACAGGAGAATAGTATTTCATGGTTTCCCGCCAAAGTTCACCGTGGGGACCACTGCATTTTTTGACTTATTAATGATTTGGACATGCATGTGCAAGGTAAATGTTACAAATCTGCAGATGATCCATAGTTTGGAAACTATGGATAAGGAGAAGGAAACAACAAGGAGAATATTTGATTGCAAGACAACATGGATAGGTGTGCTGAATCAGCAGATGTACCAGTCGAAATACACTGTAACACAGAAAAGTGAGGAGTGAAGGGTCTGAAGAAGGGTCTCGACCCGAAACGTCACCCATTCCTTCTCTCCCGAGATGCTGCCTGACCTGCTGAGTTACTCCAGCATTTTGTGAATAAATCGATTTGTACCAGCATCTGCAGTTATTTTCTTATAATAAAAGTGAGGAGTGAAACACATTGGCAGAAAGAGCAACCAGAGGCAATATAGCTGAATTGTTGTGATCCAAAAGGGCATGTAGGACCTGGCGATAGTTGTGCACAGATCCTTGAAATAGGCAGGGTATGTTGAGAGAGTGGTTAGAATGAGATCATGGAGTTTATAAATAGAAATGTGGAGTATCATGGCCAAAGGTACAATGATTTTGTGGCACGGTGGCACAAGGGTAGAGTTGGTGCCTCACAGCACCAGAGATCCAGGTTCCTTCCTGACTATGGGTGCAGTCTGAATGGAGCTTGTACCTTCTCCCCGTGACCTACATGGGTTTTCTCTGGGTGCTCCGGTTTCCTCCCATACTCCAAATACGTACAGGTTTGTAGGCTAATTGGCTTGGTAACATTGTAAATTGTCCCTAGTGTGTGTAGGATAGTGTTAGTGTATGGGGATCGCTGGTTGGTGCGGACTCGGTGGGCTGAAGGGCCTGTTTCCCTGCTGCGTCTCTAAACTAAACTGAACTGATTATGTTGAACCTGTGCAAAGAAGTAATTAGACCACACTAGAGTATTCCATTTAAAACTGGTCACCAATGTCTAGAATAGACAATAGACAATAGACAAAAGACAATAGGTGCAGGAGTAGGCCATTCGGCCCTTCGAGCCAGCACCGCCACTCAATGTGATCATGGCTGATCATTCTCAATCAGTACCCCATTCCTGCCTTCTCCCCATACCCCCTGACTCCGCTATCCCTAAGAGCTCTATCTAGCTCTCTCTTGAATGCATTCAGAGAATTGGCCTCCACTGCCTTCTGAGGCAGAGAATTCCACAGATTTACAACTCTCTGACTGAAAAAGTTTTTCCTCATCTCCGTTCTAAATGGCCTACCCCTTATTCTTAAACTGTGGCTCCTGGTTCTGGACTCCCCCAACATTGGGAACATGTTTCCTGCCTCTAACGTGTCCAACCCCTTAATAATCTTATACGTTTCGATGGCGCTAAGATGGCTAACTAAGATGGCGCTGACGATGGCCGCCATGGTGTACTGCTCCTTGTTGTTTTGTCTGTGTTTGTTCATTTGCGTCATCTACGGAAATGCCACAAAGATTACATTCATTGAGAGAGGAAAACATTAACATCAGACATTCGGTTCCTCCAAACATCGTTCCGGATTTCTCTCAATCGCTGGATTATTTAGATATACTTGTCAGTGGGGCTATGGTAATGTTCAAGGCCGTGTTAGACGTAGGGGGGCCCGGGGGAAGTGCTCTGGAGCACTCGTCCGACTCCGGCGACGAGGATTACGCACACCGCTCCCGAGTATATTCCTCGCAAATCTACGTTCTCTCAACAACAAAGTGGATGAACTGCAACTCCTGTGCCAAACAAACAAGGGCTTCTCTCGAGCCGCTGCCCAGTGCTTCACCGAGACCTGGCTGTGTGAGTCGACCCCTGACAAGGCGCTGCAACTGGCTGGCTTTCAACTACACAGAGCGGAGGCAACGGGGAAACCAAGAGGCGGTGGAATATGCACCGTCAAAATCCTTGCACGTATACACACTTGGCTAATACATTTATTCTGATTCTAAATTTAGGAGTGATGAACGCCTACAAGGTGGTTCAGCAGGAAAGGTTGAACAGAATGTTTACAGTCATGAAGGATTTAAATTACCAAAGTTAGTCTGGAAATGCTGGGAGAGGAGATTTGATGGAGGTATAGAAGATGAGGATAAGTAAAGTTACTTAATCACGATGTTCATACACAATGTATGGTTCTGATCTGGAACTCTGGTAGCGTGATGGCATGATAGGCAGCATTCATGGGTTTCAATGGGAAATTTGATCTGGGAACTTGAAGAGAACAATCACAAATTTGATGATGTAGGTAGTAGAAACCTGATTTTCTTCACCATTCCTATAATCATGGATTTAGAACACAGAAGTTTAATATAGAGTTTATTTTAGAGATACCACATGGAAACAGGCCCTTCGACCCATTGAGTCCATCCATCAATCACTACCATTTTATGTCATTTCACATCCACATCCTACACTGGAGGCAATTTACAGAAGCCAATTAACTACAAACCTAATGTGTAGGAAGGAACTCCAGATGCTGGTTTAAACCGAATATAGGCACAAAAAGCTGCAGTAACTCAGTGGGACAGGCAGCATCTCTGGAGAGATGGAATAACCCATTCCTTCTCTCCAGAGATGCTGCCTGTCCCACTTAACTACAAACCTACACGTCTTTTGAATGTTGGAGGAAACCGGAACATACAGTGAAAATTTGAGGAAGGACATCAGCCATGATCGCATTGAATGGCGGTGCTGGCTCGAAGGGCTGAATGGCCTACTCCTGCACCTATTGTCTATTGTCTATTGTCTATTGACATTCTTGCTATTGAGGGAGTGCAGCGTAGATTCACGAGGTTAATTCCCGGAATGGCGAAACTGTCGTATGTTGAAAGACTGGAGCGACTGGGCTTGTGTACTCTGGAATTTAAAAGGATGAGAGGGGATCTTATCGAAACATATAAGATTATTAAGGGATTGGACACACTAGAGGCAGGCAACATGTTCCCAATGTTGGGGAGTCCTGAACCAGGGGCCACAGTTTAAGAATAAGGGGTAGGCCATTTAGAACGGAGATGAGGAAAAAATTTTTCAGTCAGAGAGTTGTGAAGCTGTGGAACTCTCTGCCTCAGAAGGCAGTGGAGGCCAATTCCCTGGATGCTTTCAAGAGAGAGTTAGATAGAGCTCTTAATGATAGCGGAGTCAAGGGATATGGGGAGAGGGCAGGAACGGGGTACTGATTGTGGATGATCAGCCATGATCACGGTGAATGGCGGTGCTGGCTTGAAGGGCCGAATGGCCGACTCCTGCACCTATTGTCCATTGTCTATTGTCTATAAAACCCACGCGGTCACAGGGAAAATGTACAAACTCCGTACAGATGGCACCCCTCGTCAGGATCGAACCTGGGTCTCTGGCGCTGTGATGCAGCAACTCTACTGTGCGAACGTGTCCCCCCTTAAGTGTTGAGCTACATGATAGAATTTCTTCAGCTCATGAGTTTAAACTCCAGAAAGTCAAGGTATTCTACTTAGATATACTCTATATTGTCTTCTACTTAGATATACTCTATATTGTCCACTGCTCTGTTTTGGGCATCTAAGTAAACTTTTATCCTAAGCATCTACAGCATGTTGGTTTTTCTGGAGTAGCCTTGAAGCCCCAGCAGAATTTACTCAATCTTTTAAGATTGTACTTCAATAAGACAATGGGTCTCTAGTTATCATATCTGATTCACAGTGCTTTGTTCAATGGCAAAATATAAACATGAAGTTCTCAGGTGAATAATTTACATTATTTATTTTATCAGTGCAGTAGCTCTCATGGGAACAGATGATATTTCACTTAATTATCTAATTTATAAAACGTTAGGTTACAGTTACTACCTTCAATAGATTTTAAAGCTATCTTTGGAAAGGGAGGGAAATGAGGGTTATTGAGAATCACTTCCTGAATAAATCCGATTGAAGAAGTTTGATTCAACCATTCTACATTTTGAGAAAAATCTTAATGGTTGTGTCAATATTTCTAGCTGACACTTTTAGAATTAATTGCCTGTTGGAAAATGAACCCATCTTTGACACTTTAACATTTATTATAGATGGGAAAAATCGACTCAGCGAAATAAGTGATGCAACAGTTTTCCGAGTGACCTGTGAAATCAAATGAGTTTGACCCAAAACAATAAAAATTTGAAGAGCAGTTATTTATAGCAATATAAGAAACTTTTAGGTCATTTTATGTATATCACAAAGTGTATCATGGATGTCACGAAGTGTTTTAAATCCACCTTGCATCAATTTTCATTGTAATTAAGCACATACTGTTGATAGAGGCATAGGATTAGAACGATTTTGAATGCATTGTTATTGATAATAATAATATATTGGTAGGCACGGCACAGCAGTGCAGCAGTAAAGGGCAGCACGGTGGCGCAGCCTTACAGTGTCAGGGACCCGGGTTTGATCCTGACAACTGATACTGCCTGTACGGAGTTTGTATGTTCTCCTCGTTACCGCGTGCGTTTTCCCCGGGTACTCCGGTTTCCTCTCACACTCCAAATACGTACAGTTTTGTTAGGCTAATTGGCTTGGTAACATTGTAAATGGTCCCTAGTGTGTTCAGGATAGTGCTAGTGTACGGGGATCGTTGGTCGGTGCGGACTCAGTGGGCCGAAGGGCCTGTTTCTGCGCTGTATCCCTAAGCTAAATGAAACTAAACTAAGCCAAACATTGTAACAGATTGCCCAGAGAGGTGAAGAATGATAAGCTTATTACTTTATTGAGAAGCAGCAATCATAATATAGCCCATCAGAAGCAAATAGATTGAAAGCAGATAGTGTAGAAACTCAGTCTGTTTCTGTCTGTCTCCCTGTCTGTCTCTCTGTCTGTCTCTCTGTCTGTCTCTCTGTCTGTCTCTCTGTCTGTCTCTCTGTCTGTCTCTCTGTCTGTCTCCCTGTCTGTCTCCCTGTCAGTCTCCCTGTCAGTCTCACTGTCTGTCTCCCTGTCTGTCTCTCTGTCTGTCTCTCTGTCTGTCTCTCTGTCTGTCTCCCTGTCTGTCTCCCTGTCTGTCTCCCTGTCTGTCTCCCTGTCTGTCTCCCTGTCTGTCTCCCTGTCTGTCTAAGAAGATAACTGCAGATGCTGGTACAAATCGAAGGTTTTTATTCACAAAATGCTGGAGTAACTCAGCAGGTCAGGCAGCATCTCGGGAGAGAAGGAATGGGTGACGTCTCGGGTCGAGATCCTTCTTCAGACTCCCTATCTCCCTGTCTGTCTCCCTGTCAGTCTCTCCCTGTCAGTCTCTCCCTGTCTCCGTCTCCGTCCCTGTCCCTGTCCCTGCCTCTGTCCAGGGGAGTCTGGAGCAAGAGGGCACAGGCTTAAGGTGCGGGGGAAAAAATTTAATGAAGACTGCAAGGTTAACTTTTCACAGAGGAAATGCTGAATATCTGGAACCAGCTGCCAGAAGTGATGATGGAGGCAGAGACAATGATAATGTTTAATAGGTGCTTAGCCAGGTTTTTGCATGGGAAACGTAGAGGGGGATACTGACATAATGCGGGCAAACGGTATTCGCACAAATAGGCATTTGGGGCCCTTTCCACTGCTTGTCTGAGTGAAATCCTTGTCACAGTCACCATGTCATATTCCTTGCATGATTCCTCGTGCCTACACTTTAGCAGGTTTATTGACCAGACTGCTTGCAATTACGTACATGTCCTCAAAAATCAATTTAATCCATCTAATTCCTTCTATTTCTAACCTACTCTTTCTCTCACGTGGTCACACTTCCCAGGCCCCTGCGCATATGTTATCTCCTCTTATAGCTCGTTCCATAATTTGATTTGGAAATGATTGATCTTTGAGGAAATGTTGGTCAGAACTGTTACCAAAGCCAAAATTATACCGATATGAGTTTGAAATGGCAGTTCCTAGAATAGGGTGGCATAGTATCACAGTTATTAGAGCTGCCTTACAGCTCCAGCGATCCAGGTTCAATCCAGACCTTGGGCATTGTCCTTGTGGAGTTTGCATGTTTTCTCTGTCATCTTCCGGATGCTCTGGTTTCCTTTCATAGACTGCTAGATAACTATGACTCAGAAAGATGGTCTAGTCATGGAGACATGAATTAAAATCCCACAGGGGGTGGAAATTAACTTAATTTAATAGAATAAGCCTAGATTACAAAGAGGCATCTACATAATACCATGAAATCCATTTGGTTCAGGGAAGGAAATCTGCTGTCCATATTTATTTATGTCACCAGACCCAGAAGAATAATGTTAATTCTTAATCTCTTCTGGAATGATCTGCTCAGTTCAAAGACAGTTAAGGAATCGCAATAAATCTTTGTCTTGGCTGAAACAATCTGATCACATGAAAGAATTTTTTTTAAATGGAAGACGGACACAAAATGCTGGAGTAACTCAGCGGGACAGGCAGCATCTCTGGAGAGAAGGAATAGGTGACGTTTCGGGCCAGGACCCTTCTTCAGACTGATAGACAATAGACAATAGGTGCAGGAGGAGGCCATTCGGCCCTTCGAGCCAGCACTAACATTCAATGTGATCATGGCTGATCATTCTCAATCAGTACCCTGTTCCTGCCTTCTCCCATACCCCCTTGCAGGGGACTGGAAGAGAGAAGAAAAATTACAACCTGCAATGTTATTTGTTTGCTTTCATTTGAGTGAGGACCCTTGTAGGAAGCATTTATTAAACTAAAGTAAATACATTCAATTTTTTGTAAGTGTGAGATTTATCTGAAAGAGGAACATCGAGAGTAAATTCTCCTTAGAAGTGGTCAGGACCTTCTTGTAGGAGGGCACAATTTAATATATAAAATCATGTGGCAGAGTTAATATGCTCAGCAAGGCTTGAAATGTCAGGGTTACTGTGGTGGGAATGAAAACAACGTGCAAGAGAGCTTTAGAATTTATTGTTTCACTTCTCCAATTGCATGCAGTCATGAAGCTTGACTGAATACAATTTTAGTCTCTGCTGCCCTTGCTTTGTCCAGTGACCCATTCTATTCTCTGCAGTGTCAGTGACAATCAGAGCCAGGGCAAGTGATGTAGAACAAATATATTACAACCCCATAACAAACCATAAATTTATACACCTGCATGTTCAACGAGGTTTACTACACAAGTATTGCATTTCATGATTTTTTAAATATAAAAATATACTTCCCATGGTAAATACGAATGCTTCATTGCACTTAGACTATTATTCACAAGACATGCCCCAATACTAATGAGACAGGGCTGCATCCAACATTACAGCATGATTTTTCCAGACTCCATAATGGTTAATGCAGCATGTTTGTTCTGCCAGCTAATGTAATGCTCTAAACTTGTATTTAGGACAATTGGAGGGAGGCACCATGACCCAGCTGGTAGAGCTGCTCTAGCGCAGTGCCAGAGACCTAGGTTCGATCCTGACCTCGGGCGCTGTCTGTGTTGAGTTTGCACACTCTCCCTGCGACCGTGTGGGTTTCCTCCGCGTGCTCCAGTTTCCTCCAACATCCCACAAAGGTGTGCAATTGTAGGTCAATTGGCTGCTGTAAATTGCCCCTCATGTGTCGGTAGTAGATGAGAAAGTGGGATAACATAGAACGTGTGAACAGGTGATCAGTGGCTGGTGTGGAGTTGATGGACCAAAGGGCCTGTTTCAATGCTGTACCTCGAAACCAAACTATATTCACTGGACCATTATATTTCCGTGTCTCTATCATTGCAGTGCAACTGCTCTGCAGAATATTAGTTTAGAGATATAGCATGGAAGCAGGCCCTTCGGCCCATCGAGTTCATGCCTACCGACGATCACCCGTACACTAGTTCTATACTACACCTTAGGGAACATTTACAGAAGCCAATTAACATGCAAACCGGCATCTTTGGAATGTGGGAGCTAAGCAGAGCACGCTGAGAAAACCCACACCGTCACAGGGAGAACGTACAAACTCCATACAGATAGCACCTGTAGTCAGGGTCTCTGGCACTAGAAGACAGAAACTCTACCTCTGTGACACTGTGCCACCCTCTGTTTTTTGCTTCTGCATTGCTTCCTTCACATGAGGGATATTTAATTGGTATTTTCTCAGCCCAAATCACGGATAAATTACTGTTTTTTCTTAACAAGTTTCAAGAGGATTCATGATGTCAATTATTAATTTGACTTGCCCTTGCCCACTTAATCCACTGAGTAATTAATTGACTAATCATTCTGAAAGATTGCAAAAACAAATCATATAAATATAAATGTTATTTAATTAAAAATCACGAATTCAACATCACATGGATGTCTCACTGGAGCAAAACAATATTCTGAGAAAGGACCTCTTCCCCAGCTCTGTGGAACCACTTCCACAGAATGTAAATATTTGTTTCATCGTTAGTCATGGATGAGAGACTGGAAGACTGGTGGGTGGCTAATTTTGTTCTTTTAATTAAGAAGAGCCTCAAGGGCAATCTAGGGAACTATTAGCTGATTAACTGAACATCAGTGGTGGAAAAGTTACCACCCTGGATCTGAGAATCTGAGAGATAGGTTCTACCAGCGTTTGAATCGCATGGAACATAGGTTTCCATGACGGTTGCGCATGTGGAACCATGCTTCAGCCGCAGACATGTGGACACAGATGTTGGCTTGGTGGTGAGAGTGAGAGGATGGCAATAGGGGAAAGGGCACAAAATGCCGGAGTAACACAGCAGATCAGGCAGCATCACTGGAAAGCATGGATAGATGACCTTTCACACCTGATTGTGGAGGGGGTGGGTGGGGGGAGGCTGGGAGGGGGGGGGTGGGGGGGGGGGGGGAAGAAGAAAGCTGGAAGAGAGGAGAGGCAGGCCAAAGCCAGGCAGGTAATGGGTGGACAACTGGAGGGCAGGGTGTGGGGGGAGCGCAGTGAGGGAGGGGGTGGAACAAAGGAGGACCTAGCGTGGGATGCTTTGTACCTTTGTCGGCTCTCTTTTACGTGTCGACTATTGGATACCTCGGGGTATGCAGGCAAGGGATTTTGCTGTGACTTGCCACAAGTGATAATAAATCATTCATTCATTCATTCATTCATTCATTTGCTGTATCCAAAGATGTCTGATGTTGCAGCTGAAACTGCAAAGTAAAACACTCTGTATGTATTGCATATAAACGATTAGTACATACTGAAGTAGGCCTGAGAAAAGGAAACACAAAATCTCATTGCTTCAATGAGCAGGAATCCTCTGGGCTTCAACTATAGATCGAATAATGGATTAGGTGGGTTGTCCAGTCACTGGAGATGTTATCAGCTGATTATTTAGAATCTTTTGCCATCTAGTGGAGAGTTTCTGCTATCACATGCAAAGTTCAATATGCCTCTTTTTTAAGTTATTTATTTTGCAATTAGTTTCAGCTCAAAATTAAATATCACCCCAGAATACCCCAGAGTTAGATAAAAAAGTCATGAAAATATATTGGATAAACCATTTTGTCTTACAGGAAGCGGTGTGTGTGGGTTTGAGTGCAGTGCCATTTTATTATTAATGTACTGTGTATATAGACTTACATCTGAAGCTCAATATCAAAACTTGTCTCTGGTATAAAGCAAAACATTTGGTACATGTCAGTAAAAAGGCTTTCTAAAGATGAAAGTGGACCACAAGATACTGCTTTAGCAATTCAATATGAAAGAATGCGGTAGATTTTCAACTTAACCAACTTAAGTGTAAAATTTGGTTACCTGGAGTTGCTTCAATAATTTTATAAAAGTGCAAGTGCAGGTTTTAATGCTTAAGTGGCCCTTGGAGTCTGGTATTGAGCTGTTGTGTGCTAGATTAAAGATGTAACGGTGGATGCCTACACAGTATTCATGAGTTTACTCCAAGGTTCATTGAACGCAAAGTTGGAGTAACTTAGCAGGTCCAGCAGCATCTGTGAAGGACAGCGGGCAGGTGATGCTTTGGCTCAGGACAATTCTTCGAAGGCACTGAAGAAGGCTCCAGTCCCAAAACATCGCCCATCCATCTCTTCCACAGATGCTGCCTGACCTGCTGAGTTACTCCAGCACTTTGTGTTCTGCACAGGATCCCTGCATCTGCAGTCCTTATGTCTCTGAGAATCATAGATATAGGTACAAAAAGACTATCAAAATCATCTGGACAGTACAATGCAGATTCTGTAGGATTTTTCCATGAATGTAAAAAAATATACATTCGCAAATACAGTTTTAAGGGATACGCCCAAGATTTGAAATGAAGGGAGGTTTGATAGAAATAAGTTTTTCCTTTGCAATGAGTTTAGTTTAGTTTGTTGTTATGTGTACTGAGGGACAGTGAAAAGCTTTTGTTGCGTGCCAACCAGTCAGCGGAAGGACAGTACATGATTACAATTGAGCCATCCACAGTTTACAGGTACATGTTAGACATTGTCATGATGAGGAGATGATCAATGTGAAGTGAATTGAATTGAATTTATTTGTCATTCAAAAAAAAATTGAACCAAATGTCATTATCATACAGTCATAACAATAAAAAGCAAACAAGGCACGCAATTACATAAATTTAACATAAACATCCATCACAGTGACTCGTCTTTAGGAATCTCCTCACTGTGATGGAAGATAAAGAAAGTCTTATCTCTTCCTTGCTTCTTCTCCCGCAATCAGGCAGTCAAACTGCTGTGTCGAGGCGATCGAGGCTCCCGATATTGAAGCCCCCGCTGGGCGATGGAAGATCCCGCGGCCGAGCCGTGCCGGGCGATGAAAAGTCCTGATTCAAGCCTTGCGATTCCGGGCGGACGAAGCTGCTGTGGCTGGAGCTTCCGAAGAGTTGGTCGCCAACCAGGGACCTGCGAGCTCCCGATGTTACAGACCACGGGGCCCGCTGCCGAAGCCTCTGAAGCCTCCGAAGGTCGAGTCGCAGCCACAATCGCAGCGCCACCACAGCCTCCGAAAGTCAGCCAGCTCCGCGAGCCCACAGGCTCTGCGACCGGAGCCCTCAATGTCGACCCAGCAGGAGGCCGCCCAGCTCCTCGATGTTAGGCCGCAGCGTGAACGGGGACACGACACGGAAAAAAAGTCACATCTCCGTTGAAGAAAGAGATTTTAAAAAGTTTCCCCCGCCCCCCTCCCCCACCACCCACATAATACACAACAAAAAATAGACTATTACATACATCTAACATTAACGATAAGACAAAGAAGGAAGAGAGACAGACAGACTGCAAGCGAGCCGCAGCCACAGACGCAGCGCCACCTGATATATAGGTTTAAAATCTCCGGGAAGATAGCTGGAGGGAGGTTACATGATTTGTTTTAAATCACAGTCGTTTGAATCCGAAAAAAGCTGGATCCATGAAAAATCTTAAAAGGTCTTTGGAAAGATCGTCGGGAATGTGAAACGTAAGGGGGTTTAGCGCCAGAAAGCAGGAGGGAAGGAATATGCATGACTACACATTCAAAGGACTGATACAGTCACAACAGGCCAAATGCCTATTCCTGTGCTGACACCACAATTTTAAGAGAGCTATTGACAAAATTGACAGAGCAAAGTGAATAGCAGCGAGTATTTATCATTGGGGTTTAAAATGTAAATCGTGTGCATTGAATGCTCATTAAACTAAAGGTTCAATGATGGGAGATTGTCAATTCATAAAGTCATAGAGTGATAGAGTGTGGAAACAGGCCCTTTGGCCCAACTTGCCCACACTGGCCAACATGTCCCAGCTACACTAGTCCCACCTGCCCGCATTTGGCCCATATCCCTCCAATCCTGACCTCTTTCTTAAATGTTGGGATAGTCCCTGCCTCAACTACCTCCTCTGGCAGCTTATTCTATACACCCTCCACCCTCTGTATGAAAAAGTTATCCCTCAGATTCCTATTAAACCTTTTCACCTTCACCTTACACCCACTGTGTGTCCTCTGGTCCTTGATTCACCCAGGCTGGGGAAGAGACTCTGTGCATCTAAATTGTTAGGAGATATTTACATTACACACCGAGCTTATTCAATTGTCATTACCTTGCAGTAGTGCTGCATCTCTCCTGCCTCTCTAAATAGAAAGGCAGAAAGCAATGAAAAAAACCAATGATCTGGGAGGAAGCCAGCAGGTTTAGATTTAGACGCTGCAGCACTGAAGCAGTAAGGGCAAGATGATCTATCTATGCACTCCTTCCAATTTTCATTTGGTAGACCTTGCCAACCTGCAATATCATGTGGAAGTAATTTTGTCTTGAAATTGGATCTCTTATTGACCATTTTTCATCGACAAATTGTGCACCAAAGTTATTAAATTAGAATTAGATCGCAGCGGTGATCAATTTTGAGTGAAATTGTGCCAATGAACAAGAGTCAAGAGTATTTAATTGCCAAATGCGCCGATAACCACACAATAAAATTTGTACTTGCAATAGCTTAACAGGCCCGTAAATGCAATACACGCAGGGCGGCACGGTAGCGCAGCGGTAGAGTTGCTGCTTTACAGCGAATGCAGCGCCGGAGACACAGGTTCGATCCTGACTACGGGTGCTGCACTGTAAAGAGTTTGTACGTTCTCCCCGTGACCTGCGTGGGTTTTCTCCGAGATCTTCGGTTTCCTCCCACACTCCAAAGACGTACAGGTATGTAGGTTAATTGGCTGGGTAAATGTAAAAATTGTCCCTAGTGGGTGTAGGATAGTGTTAATGTACGGGGATCACTGGGCGGCACGGACTTGGAGGGCCGAAAAGGCCTGTTTCCGGCTGTAGATATATGATATGATATGATATGATAAATATCATAATCAAACCTTCAATAAATTATTAGCTGTAATGATGAAATTGACTCAGGTATTTCTGGGTCATGCAGAGTGCTGGAGTTACTCAGCGGGTCAGGATGCATCTGTGGAAGGAATGGATATACGATGTTTCAGGTTGGAACCCTTCTTCGGGTTGATTGCAGAAGGGAGGAGAAAGCTACTTGAAGGCAGGTGGGGGCAGGGCAAACCCTGGCAAATGATAGGTGTGAACAGGTGAGGGTGGTTCGGCCTGTTACATGGGTGCAGGAGTGACAAAGGCTAGAGATGAAATGGAGGCAAAACAGACAATCTCCAGCCTTTTATCTCTAGCCTTTGAGGGCGTGCAGCGTAGGTTTACTAGGTTAATCCCCGGAATGGCGGGACTATCATATGTTGAAAGACTGGAGCGGCTAGGCTTGTATACACTGAAATTTAGAAGGATGAGAGGAGATCTTATCGAAACGTATAGGATTATTAAGGGGTTGGACACGTTAGAGGCAGGAAACATGTTCCCAATGTTGGGGGAGTCCAGAACAAGGGGCCACAGTTTAAGAATAAAGAGTAGGCCATTTAGAACTGAGATGAGGAAAAACTTTTTCAGTCAGAGAGTTGTGAATCTGTGGAATTCTCTGCCTCAGAAGGCAGTGGAGGCCAATTCTCTGAATGCATTCAAGAGAGAGCTGGATAGAGCTCTTAAGGATAGCGGAGTCAGGAGGTATGGGGAGAAGGCAGGAACGGGGTACTGATTGAGAATGATCAGCCATGATCACATTGAATGGCGGTGCTGGCTCGAAGGGCCGAATGGCCTCCTCCTGCACCTATTGTCTATTGTCTATTTGCTGCACCTATCTGCCAAGCAAACCCCCTTTATCTGCAACCACTTGTCACTCGCCAGATTTTGTCCCACCCTCACTACACTTTTCAAACATTGTCCCCCCCTACTACAATCAGTTAGAATAACGGTCCGGACCCAAAATATTGCCTTTCCATTGCCTCCCCAGATGCTGCCTGACGTGCAGAGTTCCTCCGGCACTTTGTGTTTTGCTGAAGATTCTAGCACCTGACCTAGCAGTAGAGCTACTACCTTAGCGTGCCAAAGACCTAGGTTCGATCCTGTGCTTGTCAGTACAGAGTTTGTATGTTCTCCCCATGACCTGTGTGGGTTTTCCCCGAGATCTTCGGTTTTCTCCCACACTCCAAAGACGTACAGGTTTGTAGGTTAATTGGCTTGGTATAATTGTAAATTGTCCCAAGTGTGTGCAGGGTAGTGTTAATGTGCAGGGATCTCTGGTCGGTGAGGACTCGGTGGGCCAAATGGTCTGCTTCCACACTGTATCTCTAAACTAAATTAAACCTGCAGTTTCTTGTGTATCCATGTCTATGTGGCATTCACCTGACCACTGCTTAAGTTCTCCTGGCATGGTTTATAAACCTGAAGTCATCACAGGTCGCCCAACACATGATTCCTCCACACCTGGCAGTAAATGGAACTTCTGAATGAAACCCTCCACAATACAGTTGTGTGTGTGTGTGCAGGATGGTCGCTAGGTCGGCACAGAGGGCCTATTTCCACGCTGTATTTAAAAAACTAAAACTAAAGCTAATTAGGAATACATTGCACAATGTTGATATGTTGCATCTGTGCCTATTTGAAGATTTATTCTGCATTGTGGGAGTCCTGATTGTAAACAGCATGCTACCCAAAGACTTTCCAAAGTTCACCCAGTGGGCTTGGCGTTTTGCGGTCTGCAGAGACCAGTGGAGAGACCAGTGGAAGTCAGCGGAACCATCTAGGCCACACCGCTGCATCGTTGAACCCATGGACGTCCCTGACCAGGACCTGCCCCGAAAGCAGTGGATAACCCTCAATCACTTGAGGACAGGCGTCGGGCGCTATGGAGTAGCGATGAAGAGGTGGGGTCTCGTGGACAGTGCCTCCCGCGAGTGTGGGGACCCAACACAGACAGTGGAGAACATAGTCACCAGTTGCCCCAAATACCGGCCACCGAATGGTGAACGAGGTCTGATTGACCTGGACGATGACACGTTGGCCTGGCTCGCCTCAACGGAACTGCAGGTCTAAAAGACATACGACAGAAGAAGAAGACCCAGTGTGCTTAAACTGACAGCGAGTGTTTTGTTCAGTATATACTTACTGAGGTGCCCATTCTGTGGATGCTTCAGTCGGAACACTGTTGGTAGCAGGCCATAGGCAACCTTTCCCGCTGAGTCTAGGCAGGATCTGCAGAGATTACACCTCAGTGTCAATTATCTCTTGTTATTTGCTCCAGGTGAGGATGATGTTTAAGCCGAGAATGGCCCAGAATTATACATCATGGACAGAAATCAAACAGTGCGAACAATGAAAAATCATCACACGCCTTCTAGTGATAGATGGTTGACCTGATTGATTCCTAAGATTAGAGGACTGTCCTGGGAGGAGCATTGCCTGGAGCCTCAAATTGAGCAGAATGAAACACACAGAAAACTTTCAGGGCTCAATAGGGCAGAAGCAGAAATGATGAGTCCCCAGCTGGGGTTCCCAGAACCAGCCATTTGATCCTCAAGCTAAGTGATTGACCATTTAGACTTCATTCCCAGCGCCATAAAGGTACTGGTATGAATTATAAAACAATATATTTGCACGAAAGACTACCAATGATGGTGGTTCTTTCCCACCACCGAAGTCAGGCTAACTGGTCTGTAATTCCCTGTTTTCTCTGTTGAAAAGTGGGATAAAATTAGCTATCTTCCAATGCACAGGAACTGATCCAGAATATATTGAACATTGGAAAATGATCACCAATGCGTCCACTATTTCTAGAGCCACCTCCCTAAGGACCCTGGGATGCAGACCATCACGCCCAGGGGATTTATCATCCTTCACTCCCATAGTCTACCCAATACTATTTCTCGCCTAATGAAAATTCTTTCAGTTCCTCTACCCCCCTAGATCCTCTGTCCTCCAGTACATCTGGGAGATTGTTTGTGTCTTCCTTAGTGAAGACAGATCCGAAGTACCTGTTCAACTCTTCTGCCATTTCCTTGTTACCCATAATAATTCACCTGTGTCTGCCTTCAAAGGGACCCACATTTGACTTTGGTACTCTTTTTCTCTTAACATATCTAAAGAAGCTTTTACTGTCCCTCTTTATATTCTTGGCCAGCTTCCCCTCGTACTTCATCTATTCAGCCTGTATTGCCCGTTTTGTTACCTTCTGTTGTCTTATGAAAGTTTCCCAATCCTCTGGCTTCCGGCTACTCTTTGCTGTGTTATACATCTTTTCTTTTAGTTTTATTCCATCCCTAACTTCCCTTGTCAGCCACGGTTGGCCTCCTACTCCCCTTAGAATCTTTCTTCAATTTTGGAATGAAATGATCCTGCGTCTTCCGGATTATGCCCAGAAATTTCTGCCATTGCTGTTCCACCGTCAATCCTGCTAGAATCCCTTTCCAGTCCTACCTTGGCCTAGCTCCTCTCTCATGCCTTCATACTACCCTTTGTTTAACTGCAACACTGACACTTCCGATTTAACCTTCTCCTTCTCAAATTGCACAGAAGTGATTCACGGAATATTGCTGGATATTGTTTGGAATAGAAGGCCTTAGGTATAAGGAGAGATTCAATAAACTGTGATTGTTCTCTCTGAAATATAGGAGGCTGAGAGATGATCTTATGGAGGTTTATAAAATTATGAGTGGCAAGGGTAGGGTCAATAGTCACAGTATTTTTCCTGGGGGTAGGGTAGGCCAAAACTAGAGAACTAAGATAGTCCAAAACTAAAGCATGTAGGTTTAAGGTAAGAGGGAAATATTTTTAACGAGATTCAAAATGCAAGGTTTTTGTACCCAGAGGGTGGTGGGTTTATGGGACAAGCTGTCAGAGCGGCTGATAGAAGCAGATATAACCAAATTATTTTTTTAAAAAACCATTTGGACAGGTACATGGATTGGAAAATAATAGATATCGAAACATAGAAAATAGGTGCAGGAGTAGGCCATTCGGCCCTTCAAGCCAGCGCCGTCATTCAATATGATCATGGCTGCATCTAAAATCAGTACCCATTCCTGCTTCCTCCCCATATCCCTTGGTCCGTTAGCCCTAAGAGCTATATTTAACTCTCTCTGAAAACATCCAGTGAATTGGCCTCCACTGCCCTCTGTGGCAGAGAATTCCACGGATTCACAACTCTCTGGGTGAAATTGTTTTTCCTCATCTCAGTCCTAAATGGCCTACCCCTTGTTCTTAAACTGTGACCCCCTGGTTCTGGACTCCACCAACATCGGGAACATTTTACCAGCAAGAGGAAGATAGAGGTATATCGACAAATTAAGGAAAACAGTATTAGCGTAGATAGGCTTCTCGGTCAGAGTGAACGAGTCAAGATGAAGGGTCTGTTTCCATGCTGTGCAACCATGTAACTCTAATGTAAAAACGAGAAGATAATCTGATTGGTGATTCGGCTAAGAAATAAACAATGGATGGAACAATAGAAGGGTACTCCTTGGTCTTTTTCAAACTATTTACAGAATCCCTACCAC